>NC_091284.1:616817909-617118350 GCF_032444005.1 Ranitomeya imitator
TTTTTTCCACAGACATTCGGCGCACCTGGAGCACCACTGTAGGAAATGTGTTTGCAGCATGTGGCAGGGTTGTCGCAAAATGTACCGAGTTGTTCTATGTATAGGAGTTGCAGCTTCATTCAGGGCACTTTGCAATGTTTAATTTAATGTTTCTGAGTCAGGACATGAGAGGGAGGAGAATGGGGCCAATGATGACTGCAAATTCTTCATAACTTTCTGGGTGTTAATGGCAGGTATATTTCTATTAGTGTGGAAAGTGGGGGTGTCCTGAGCAGGATGACAGTTATTGACAGAGAATGAAAGAAGGTTGTAGCCAGAAAGCGTGAGAGGGGAGTTGATAAAATCATGCACTGAGCAAAGTTGGGAGAAGACAGGGTAAAAGGGACTTTCCATAAGTAAAGAAAAAGAAATGAGGCATCGCCTCAGCCAGCTCACCGACAACCACAGGTGCACGGAACTTCGTTCTGACTAGATGTGCAGCAAATATCCATACAAAGAAGAGAAGGGGTAGTTCCAGCTCCTTTAAAATTCAAAGTCTTTATTTCCAAGTTAAAATTCCATTAGAACCTTGAGATCCTTGTACATAGTGAACATATATGCAGCGGAAAACAGAGGACAAGCAACGCGTTTCGATCTCTCAAGATCTCAAGCTTAATTCTATGTGTAACCTCCGAGTCTTATATGCTGTTTTTTACTGCTACCCAGCTGATTCAATTACATGCCAAAGATTCCCAAGTTTAACCCATTGGACTGCGCATGGGCTTACTCCTGCATTAAAACAGCATTAGTGTATATATAAAAAGTAACATTACTACCATTCCCATTAGCAATAATGATACTTCAACTCGTTCCTTTTATTTAGACCGTTTGGATGTCTTGTTTCAAGATTATATATCCAAAATGCCTCTTTAGTTAAGAGGCGTCTTTTTACATCCCCTCCCCGCAGTGATTTTTTTATATGTTCAATACCTTGTATTCTCATGGCGGATATATCTCCTGCATGGTGGGTTATAAAATGTTTTGCCACCATAGACATTTTACGATTATTAACAATAGGTTTTATTATATCTCTTAAGTGTTGTAAAATACGGGCTTTTAGTTTCCTCGTTGTGCAGCCAATATATGATAAGCCACAAATACCGCAGTCCACTTTATACACAACGTTAGTAGTATGGAAATTTATAAAGTGTTTTATATTATATATTCTTGAGTTTTTGTCATCTTTGAATGTTTTACTCACAAGAGCATGTTCACATGTGCTGCATGAAGTCGTACTGCATTTATAAAACCCTTTGGTTTCCAACCATGTTCTTGAGGTAAAACGAATAAACGAATATGAAGGTCTGGACTATAATGAACAAATGGCGCTTCTGTGCATGCAAGAACTATCTTCTCAAGAAAACCAAGAAAGTAACAAAATCAATCAATCAGTAAAATTTATCACAAAAAATCCATACTTTTACCCAATCCAAACTAGAGCGGAGTGCATGGATAAATTCCAAGAAAGTACTAGAAAAGGATTTGAAAGACTTGAAAGACAAATAACACAATAATAGTGATGAAAACAACAATCTGCCAAACAAATTGAGATAAGCTTTACAGAAATTGAAAGAAAATAAAAACCTAGTGATTAAAAGAAGTGACAAAAGAGGAACTATTGTTGTACTTGATGCGGATGATTATAAAGAGAAAATGTATGAATTATTATCTGACACAGAGACATATCAAAAAATAACAAAAAGTGACAAGACATTTGATGAAGACATAAATAAAATTATACAAGAATGTCTAAATTTGGGTGTTATAAATAATAAACAAGCAGACTATTTATTGGTCCCACATCCAACAATACCCATAATGTATTGACTTCCATTGACACATAAGAGCAATGGTATACCGCCTATGAGACCAATTGTGTCAGGAGTGGGATCCATGAACGAACACTTGTGTGAATGGGTCAATTCATTGCTCCAACCGCTTGTTTTGAGAACAACTGGCCATGGCCATATTAAAGACTCCAGAAAAGTATAAAGAGCTTTCTCTAAAAAAACGTGGCTGAATCACTACACATGGCTATGCTGTGACGTTGTATCATTATATACTTGTATACCTCATGATTTAGCCATAAGAGCATTGGAATTTCATCTGAGGAAATTTAGTGTTTATTCACAAGATTTGATTGATTTTCTTTTGCAGGTGTTTTTTTTCTGCTTACCCACAATGTTTTTTCTTTTGATGACACTGTATTTCTACAAAGAACTGGTGTACCAATGGGGCTAAATACTCCCCCTCTCTTGCTAATTTGACCATGGCATTCTGGGAATATGAATACATTTATTTTGTTGGTAACCCCTATTCCAGGGATGTGGTCTGGTATGGCAGATACATCAATGATTTGCTCATCATATGGGGTGGAGATGTGTCTGCCATACCAGACTTCATCAAATACATGGACACTAATAGCTACAACATTAGAATCACTCCTAAGTCCGATAGAAATCAAATTTCATTCCTGGATTTGGAGCTCATAGGTGTAGCAAATCAAATTATCAACAGCAAAATGCATAAAAAAAAATAACAGTGCAAACACAATTCTGCATACAACTAGTAGCCACCCCAAACACAATATCAGGTCTATACCAGTGGGGGAGTATACCAGATTAAAGAGAAACTGCAGCAGAAAGGAAGATATGGACTTGGAATTTAAAGAATTAGAAAAGAAATTAGGTGCCAGAAAATATCCCAAATGGTCTTTGAAACGAGCAGAAAGTATAGTGGGCAAAAAAGGCAGAGAGAAAATGTTAGCACCCAAAATATATGATAGAAATTTTAAAGATAATAGAAAAAAGAAACCATTTATCTGTCTCCAATATAGCCCACAATTCAATCAAATAAAAATATAATTAATAAACGTTTACCAATCCTCTATGAGGATGGTATACTTTCTGAATTACTAGATGGGGGTATCAATGTGGTAGCTAGGAGAGCACCCACAATAGGAAATTTAGTCTCCCCCGGGTTCTTTACATCCAATACCACCTCAAGAACATGGTTGGAAACCAAAGGGTTTTATAAATGCAGTACGACTTCATGCACCACATGTGAACATGCACTTGTGAGTAAAACATTCAAAGATGACAAAAACTCATGAATATATAATATAAAACACTTTATAAATTGCCATACTACTAGCGTTGTGTATAAAGTGAACTGTGGTATTTGTGGCTTATCATATATTGGCTGCACAACGAGGAAACTAAAACCTGTATTTCAGAACACTTAAGAGATATAATAAAACCTATTGTTAATAATCGTAACATGTCTATGGTGGCAAAACATTTTATAACCCACCACGCAGGAGATATATCCTCCATGAGAATGCAAGGTATTGAACATATAAAAAAATCACCGCGGGGAGGGGATGTAAAAAGACACCTCTTAACCAGAGAGGCATTTTGGATATATAATCTTGAAACAAGACATCCAAACGGTCTAAATAAAAGGAACAGGTTGATCTACAGTGGGGCAAAAAAGTATTTAGTCAGTCAGCAATAGTGCAAGTTCCAACACTTAGAAAGATGAGAGGCGTCTGTAATTTACATCATAGGTAGACCTCAACTATGGGAGACAAATTGAGAAAAAAAAAAACAGAAAATCACATTGTCTGTTTTTTTATCATTTTTTTTTACATATTATGGTGGAAAATAAGTATTTGGTCAGAAACAAACAATCAAGATTTCTGGCTCTCACAGACCTGTAACTTCTTCTTTAAGAGTCTCCTCTTTCCTCCACTCATTACCTGTAGTAATGGCACCTGTTTAAACTTGTTATCAGTATAAAAAGACACCTGTGCACACCCTCAAACAGTCTGAATCCAAACTCCACTATGGTGAAGACCAAAGAGCTGTCAAAGGACACCAGAAACAAAATTGTAGCCCTGCACCAGGCTGGGAAGACTGAATCTGCAATAGCCAACCAGCTTGGAGTGAAGAAATCAACAGTGGGAGCAATAATTAGAAAATGGAAGACATACAAGACCACTGATAATCTCCCTCGATCTGGGGCTCCACGCCAAATCCCACCCCGTGGGGTCAGAATGATCACAAGAACGGTGAGCAAAAATCCCAGAACCACGCGGGGGGACCTAGTGAATGAACTGCAGAGAGCTGGGACCAATGTAACAAGGCCTACCATAAGTAACACACTACGCCACCATGGACTCAGATCCTGCAATGCCAGACGTGTCCCACTGCTTAAGCCAGTACATGTCCGGGCCCGTCTGAAGTTTGCTAGAGAGCATTTGGATGATCCAGAGGAGTTTTTGGAGAATGTCCTATGGTCTGATGAAACCAAACTGGAACTGTTTGGTAGAAACACAACTTGTCGTGTTTGGAGGAAAAAGAATACTGAGTTGCATCCATCAAACACCATACCTACTGTAAAGCATGGTGGTGGAAACATCATGCTTTGGGGCTGTTTCTCTGCAAAGGGGCCAGGACAACTGATCCGGGTACATGAAAGAATGAATGGGGCCATGTATCGTGAGATTTTGAGTGCAAACCTCCTTCCATCAGCAAGGGCATTGAAGATGAAACGTGGCTGGGTCTTTCAACATGACAATGATCCAAAGCACACCGCCAGGACAACGAAGGAGTGGCTTCGTAAGAAGCATTTCAAGGTCCTGGAGTGGCCTAGCCAGTCTCCAGATCTCAACCCTATAGAAAACCTTTGGAGGGAGTTGAAAGTCCATGTTGCCAAGCGAAAAGGCAAAAACATCACTGCTCTAGAGGAGATCTGCATGGAGGAATGGGCCAACATACCAACAACAGTGTGTGGCAGCCTTGTGAAGACTTACAGAAAACGTTTGACCTCTGTCATTGCCAACAAAGGATATATTACAAAGTATTGAGATGAAATTTTGTTTCTGACCAAATACTTATTTTCCACCATAATATGCAAATAAAATGTTAAAAAAACAGACAATGTGATTTTCTGGATTTTTTTTTGTCTCACATAGTTGAGGTTTACCTATGATGTAAATTACAGACGCCTCTCATCTTTTTAAGTGGTGGAACTTGCACTATTGCTGACTGACTAAATACTTTTTTGCCCCACTGTATCATTATTGCTAATGGGAATGGTAGTAATGTTACTTTTTATATATACACTGATGTTGTTTTAATGCAGGAGAAAGCCCATGCAGAGTCCAATGGGTTAAACTTGGGAATCTTTGGCATGTAATTGAATCAGCTGGGTAGCAGTAAAAAACAGCATATAAGTCTCGGAGGTTACACATAGAATTAAGCTGTGAAAAAGATCTTGAGAGATCGAAATGCATTGCTTGTCCTCTGTTTTCAGCTGCATATATGGAACTATGTACAAGGATCTCAAGGTTATGATGGAATTTTAACTTGGAAATAAAGACTTTGAATTTTAAAGGAGCTGGAACTACCCCCTCTCTTCTTTGTAAAGGGACTTTCCATCTTCATGCAGAGGAGAGTTAGTAAGCTGTGAAAGGCCAAGTGAGGATGATAGAGATAAAAGGTGAGAGGCAGATGGGGAGAGGGGAAAACCAACCAGGGATCTTAGAGTCTCCCATGATGATGATGGGGATGTCACAGGAGAGAAAATGTGGAAGCCAGGTGACAAAGTGATCCAGGAGCTGACGAGAGGGGCCTTTAGGACGATACCCAGCCACCACTCTCATGGAGAAGGGGATGCAGAGTCTGACAGTATGTACCTCAAAAGAAGGTAAGATAAGTGACGGTAATTGAGGGATAACCTGAAAGGTACATTTGACTCACAGAAGAAAATCAAAGCCTCCTCCTGGTCTGTTGGGGTATAAGTGAAATGCCGTCCACCAGATGAGAGAGCAGCAGCAGTGGTAGTGTCTGACTGCTGGATCCAGGTTTCAGTAAGAGCCAGAAGGTTAAGAAAATCAGAAAGGAAGTCATGGATGAAGAAGAGTTTATTGCACAATGAGAGATTATTCCAAAGGGCACAGTTAAAAGAGACAGAAGGCATGCAGGGAATATTAATTTGATTTGAGGGTTTTCTGAGTGTTATAGGTAAGGGGTTTGACTTTCTATAACATGAAAGGCTGGGGTTGGGAGAGATATCACCTGCGACTAGGAGAAGGAGGATAGAAAGAGTGAGCAGATTGTTAAGTGATTTGTGAGAGCATCTCTTGTGTTGGATGGTGAGACTGAATGGATCTGTGCAGTTTAGCATTGTGAAAAGAGCATGAGTGCTATACATAGGAGAGGAGAGGACAGATGGACTGATAAAGATGGAGTGTAAAGAGTTAGTGCAAGAATAGTAGATGTGTGTGAACAGAGGCGTATCTAGGGTTTCTGGCACCCGGGGCAAGAATACATTTTGGCGCCCCCCCAGGACATATGCGATTTGCACACTTAGTCATGTACCGACTAGCTCCTCTCCCTAATGCTCTCAATATTCAGTGAAAAACTGAGAGAAGCAGAAGAGAAGCTCGTTGTCACAGGATCATAAGTATGAAAATCGAATATGAGTGAAGAGTCCATGGGACGACTACTGGAACCTGACAGTAGCTGAATCCTGACATTGCAGCTTCTGAATTCTCACAACTAATGCACTGCACACTTTTAGGATTCTCCCTTGCCGGTGGACAGTCATGCCAGCACAAGCATATGATTTGTTTACTTCTGACCACATTCCGACTAGACGTGCCCGGACTCTCTCAGTTCATCTTCATTGAGTGAGGCCACACATGTCTAGTCAGCATGTGACCGCACTAATGTAAGTCGCCAGCATGAGAGAATCCTGACAGCGTGCGGGGCGCACCGTGAGAAGTCAGAAGTCTGCAGTCACAAAGAAGGACTGCAGACTCATCACAAACCTGGACATCCCCTTTAATGCTCCTAACATAAATAAAAACATGAGAGTTAGTTAGTATCACAAATAACATTTACATCCAGGTACCTTATAGATGACGTTGTCTCTCGAGCCGTTCTCCTTTTCTTCATCTTGTCCAGACCCCATGATGAATTTTCTCATCCACAGCCGTCTCTGCAGACTTCCATCTTCTCTGCTCTTTTGCAGAAAATCTCCACATGATGCCCTTAAAGATAAAAGTGTCATTATAATGTTCCTGAATAAAAAATTGCCCCTCACTATATTGTCTGCAGAAAATATGACCCCCACACTGTCCCTCTTATGGTACATGCTCTTCACACTGACCTCTCCTTTCCATACTGGCCCCCCTCTTCACACTGTCCTCTCACACTGTGTCCCCCTCTATAGGGCCAAGTATTTATACTGTACTCTCTCATCACACTCCCCCTCCTTGGTATACTGTCCTCTCCTGGCTGTGCCCTTACACTGTCCCCCCATGCTATGCCCCCACTACTCAGTTTCTATTCTGTGCCCACTCACTTTTCTCCCCCATACTGTCTCCTCACACTATTCCCCTCCCTCCTCATCCTGTCTCCTCTTACATCCCTCCTGTTCACCATACTCTCTCCTCATATATTTACCCCCTCACTTTCTACACTGCCTGCTCACCTGACTCCCCATTGTGTCTGCACACATCCCATCACCCTCACTTCCTGTACTTTGTCCAGATACATTTTTCACATCGCTACTCATACTGTGTCCACATACATTCCCCCGTTCACTCCTCATACTGTCTGCACCCATCCCCATACTGTTACCTCAGATATGCCCCCCATTCTCCTGTACTGTTTCCTCATATATGCCCATTATATTCCTCTACCCCACCCCATCATTGCTCTCTTCACTACCTCCATCTTTGCCTTCTCCACCACCACTATCATTGCTTTTTCCCCACCACCCCATAATTTCCCATTCCACCACCTCCATCATTTCCTCCTTTGCCTTTTCCACCATATCCATCATTTTCTCTTCCCCACCATCCCCATCATTGCCCTTTCCACCACCATCATCATTGTCCTTTCTGCCGCCATCACCATACTTGCCCATTCCACCACCTCCATCATTTTCTCCCCCTCCAATATCATAAGTGTGCTTTACACCACCACCATCCTTGTCCATTCTACCACTTCCATCATTTCTTCCCCCCTTCATTATTGCCCTTTCCACCACCTCCATGATTTCCTCCTCCCCACCATTGTTGCATTCTCCCCCCACCACCATCATTGCCCATTCCAATTTCCACCTCCATCATTGACTCCCCCCACCCCCATCATTGCCCATTCCACCTCCATCATTGCCCATTCCACCACATCCATCATTTCCTCCTCCCCCTCCATCCCAAATATTGCCGTCTCCCTGTCAGCCCCATCATTGCCTCGCCTCTCCTCCTCGTACACACACACACAAAATTATTTACGTCTCTGCACATTCACACGCAGCGCTACGCATGCACACACAAACACACAAACACACACATTGCGTACAGTATAATGGCCATACCTAGTTACTCCTACACATGCAGCTGAGCTCCGTACACCATGCACACACGGCTCCGCTCCGTACACTTCGTACACATATGGCTCCACTCCATACACATTGTACACACGTGGCTCTGCTCCATACAGCTTGTACACATGTGGCTCTGCTCCGTACAGCTTGTACACACGCGGCTCTGCTCCGTACACCTCGTACACACGCGGCTCTGCTCCGTACAGCTAGTACACATGCGGCTCTGCTTCATACACCTCATAGACACACACGACTCCGCTCCATACACCTTGCACACATGGCTCCACTCCTTACACCTTGTACACACCCAGCTCCGCTCCGTACACCTCATACACACACGGCTCCGTTCTGTACACCTCATACGCACACGGCTCCGCTCTGTACACCTCGCACACATTGCTCCACTCTGTACATCTCGCACACACACGGCTCCGCTCCATGCACGTTGCTCACACCCAGCTCTGCTCCATACACCTCATAGACACACATGATTCTGCTCCATACACCTTGCACACACGGCTCCACTCCACACACCTCGTACACACCCAGCTCTGCTCCGTACACCTCATACACGGCTCCGCTCCATACACCTTGCACACACCCAGTTCCGCTCCGTACACCTCAAACACACACGGCTCCGCTCCATACACCTTGCACACACCCAGTTCCGCTCCGTACACCTTGTACACACGGCTCCACTCCATGCACCTTGCACACATCCAGCTCCGCTCCATACACCTCATAGACACACATGACTCCGCTACATTCACCTTGCACACACGGCTCCACTCCGTACACACCCAGTTCTGCTCCGTACACCTCATACACACACGGCTCCGCTCCGTACACCTCATACACACATGGCTCCGCTCCATACACCTTGCACACACCCAGTTCCGCTCCGTACACCTCGTACAAACGCGGCTCCACTCCATACACCTTGCACACACCCAGTTCCGCTCTGTACACCTCATACACACACGGCTCCGCTCTGTACACACCCAGCTCCGCTCCATACACCTTGCACACACGGCTTCTGCTGCATCCACACAAACCACTCCTGACCCCACACAAAAGCTTACCCTTGTCCAGCACCATGGCAACCAGCAGAGTCCTGCACTACACGGAGGCACTTGATCATGTGACTCCTGACTCCTCCTCTCCTATGACCTCATCACAGGTCCTGTGTGCACAGAGCAGTGGCAGCAACAGCTGTGGTGTGCAGCTCTCTGTCTCTGCGGTGGAGGGGCTCTGCTGTGGGGTAGTTATGCCGCTGGGATTCGACGCGCAGCACTTTCTCTGAGCCGGCTCTCAATTTGAATACCGCGAGGAGTTACAGTCGATTCTACAGGAAGGTCTTAATGATGGGATTATTAGCAAAACGGAGTTTGATTTCATCCTCCCAAAATACCCAGTCATTGCTACTTTCTATAGCCTGCCCAAGATACATAAGGGCCTGCATCCCCTCAAGGGCAGGCCCATTTTATCAGGGGTAGGCAGTCTCTGTCAAAATGCAGGCATTTACCTGGATCGTGTCTTGGCGCCTTTTGTATCAGCACTACAGTCCTTTGTGAAGGACACTCCGGATCTTCTTCGGCGATTAGAGGGCCTCATTATTAGTCCTGACTCGATGCTTGCAAGCATTGGTGTTGAGGCCTTTTATTCCTCCATTCCCCATGACAGAGGCATGGAGGTCGTACGCTACTTTCTAAACACGAGGGGACAGCAATTTAAACAACATAATTGCTTTGTACTAAAGTTTCTCCGTTTTTGCTTGACACATTACTACTTTGTTTTTAATGGCAGGACCTACCACCAGCTGAGGGGGACTGCTATGGGCAGCCCTTGTGCCCCGGCCTATGCAAATCTCTTCCTCGGCTGGTGGGAAGAGACAGTGGTCCCTGGCAATGACCTTGTGGAGAATGATTCGTCTATATACCGTGTCTCAGAAATTTGGACACGATATATAGATGACATTCTCGTTATCTGGCGGGGTACAAAGGAGGAGTTTCTTGCATTTGTAGACTCACTTAACCATAATGATACTTTACATCAGTCATTGATGCCTGTACTCTACCATTTTTGGATATTCTGATCACCAAGAGCAGAAATGGTGAAATACTCACATCCACGTTTAGAAAGCAAACAGCAACTAATTCTCTCTTGCATTGGAATAGCCATCACCCGGCGCATCTTAGGAGGGGTATACCAAAGGGCCAGTACCTTCGGGTTCGGAGGAATTGCTCCGAGAGCCGTACCTTTGAGATACAGTCTTGTGAATTAAGAGAGAGATTTTTGGCTAGGGGCTATCCTCGTGGTGTTTTGAGCAAGGCATATCATGAAGCAAAGAGTAGGGACCGCAGTGAGTTGTTGAACCCTGTACCAAAAAAACGGGGTGATAATGTTGTCCGATTTATCACCACTTATGACAATGGTGCAACTCGTGTCAGGGACATACTTAGGAGACACTGGCCAGTTCTCCAAATGGATCCGGATATCTCAGAGCATTTGGGTGATGCTCCTACTATCACCTATAAGAAAGCTCGCTCACTACAAGACAGAATTGTCCATAGTCACTTTGCCATTTCTCCAACAAATACGTGGCTAAAGAGTAATGTCACAGGGTGCCACAGATGTGGTCATTGTACAGCTTGCCAATATGTAGATTCAACTAAGTCTTTTGTAAGCAATGTGACAGGCAGAAAGTACTTAATTAAGCAGTTTATTAACTGCAGTACTAAGGGGGTCATTTATAGGGCCTCATGTACCTGCGGCATGGAATACATAGGCAAGACTATTAGAGAGTTTAAGAAGAGAATCGGCGAGCATATTGAGGATGTCGAACACAATAGGGACACACCTGTGTCTCAACATGTTAATCATATGCATAATGGACAAACAAAAAATCTACGCTTTATAGCGATAAAAAAAGTCTCTGCGCCCAAGCAAGGGGGCAACTGGGATCAGTTGCTGTTACAGAAGGAGGCCAAATGGATTTTTTATTTGAACACTGTTTCACCTCATGGTCTAAATGATCAAATTAATTATGGATGCTTTATTTGATGTTTCTGTTGAACTTTCTCTGTTGAAATCCAATTGTCTTTCACACATATTAGTGTGCCTCTCCATTAATCCTTTTTGTTTTGTCACCCTTTTGGGTTTTTGCATTTTATTGACTGTTATCATCATGGCCTCTAATACATTAACGTAATATGGGGCATACTTGTTTTAATAAATTGTTGACACTAGATGGTATTTTCTACCTCGAGCATTCCCATATAACATGTGTGGGATCTTAATGAGGTTCTGCTCATGACATGCTGGGAAATATAGGGTTAAAGAGGCTTTCTATACATGCGCATGTGCAGTTTGATCTTTTGACGTGTGTTTCCTTTGGATAATTGAAATGTTTTGATTGGTTGGTGCAATGCGCCCTTTTGTAGATGGTCTGTTTCAAAGTCTAATATATTGGCATGTAATGCTTTATTGTCTATTAGCATATGTATCCATGTAAACGCCAACAATATGTTCTCTGCCTTTAATCCACATGCCCGCATGCGCCGTTTGTTTGGCGAATTGGGGCAGCCTTTTTTAAATCAAGCGCCTTGACATGTTATTGTAAATGATGTATCTGTCCTTATTTACAGTACAGCAGCATGTTATGGCTTATGTTGTGAATTCTGTTATCGAACTCCCTCCTGTGGTCATGAATGGTACTTCGGTGAGTTCTGTCCATGGACTCCCTCTGGTGGCTGTGAGTGGAGCGGCTGGTTCTGAGGTTCCTTACACAGGTGACTTAGTTTATTCTTTGGCTGGCTGCTCTATTTAACTCCACTCAGATCATTACTCCATGCCAGCTGTCAATGTTCTTGTACTGGTTCAGTTCGCTCTTGGATTTTTCTGGTGACCTGTCTACTCCAGCAGAAGCTAAGTCCCTGCTAGTTAATTATTCATTCATTGTTTTCTTGTCCAGCTTGCTATCATGATTTTGCCTTGCTAGCTGGAAGCTCTGGGATGCAGAGTGGCACCTCCGCACCGTGAGTCGGTGCGGGGTCTTTTTGCACACTCTGCGTGGTCTTTTTGTAGTTTTTGTGCTGACCGCAAAGATACAATTCCTATCCTCAGTCTATTTAGTAAGTCTGGCCTCCTTTGCTGAAACCTGTTTCATTTCTGTGTTTGTGATTTTCATCTTAACTCACAGTGAATATTTGTGGGGGGCTACCTTTTCCTTTGGGGAATTTCTCTGAGGCAAGGTAGGCTTTATTTTCTATCTCTAGGGCTAGTTAACTCTTAGGCTGTGAAGAGGCGTCTAGGCAGCGTTAGGTACGCTCCACGGCTATTTCTAGTGTGTGTGACAGGATTAGAGGTTGCGGTCAGCAGAGCTCCCACTTCCCAGAGCTTGTCCTGTGTTAGTTTAACCATCAGGTCGTTCCGGGTGCTCCTAACCACCAGGTCCATAACAGGCTTACCACCCACTGGTGGATCCTCTGACTGTGATGCCTGGTTTCATGTGTTGTTCGGCTGGCGTCCCGTTGTCTGAGCAATGTCAACTAGATTTTACCTCAAACATTCCCATATAACACTTGTGGGGATTTAATGAGGTTTCGCTTATGATATGCTAGAAAATATAGGATGAAATAGGCTTTCCATACGTGCGCATGCGCAGCTTGATCTTTTTGATAATTAAAAAGTTTCGATTTGTTGGTGCAATGCGCCCTTTTGGAGACGGGCTGTTTCAAAGCTTAATATATTGGCCTCTAATGCCCTATTGTTTATTAGCATACGTATCCATGTAGACGCCAACAATATGTTTTTTGCCTCTAATCCACATGCGCGCATGCGCCATTTGATTGACGAATTGGGGTACCTTTCCATGAATCCAACGCCCTGATATAATATTGTCAATGATGTATCTGCCCTCATTTACAGAAGCATGTTATGGCTTACCGCCCACTGGCGGATGCTCTGATGCCTGGTCTCAAGCGTCTGCTGGCATCCTGTTGTCTGAGCAATGTCAACTTCCGGTCGCTACCGGAAGTTGTTGTTCTTGTGGCTCTACAATGGACGCTTATCGTTTTTCAGCCTGTCAGAAAAGATTAAACAGGTAATTTTAATGAATTATGCGTTATATATTGCGGCATGTCTCTCTATTATAGATGTATTTTGGGTAAATCCCATAGCATCACTTTCATTGATTATAAACGCCGTACACATTATAACATCTGTCTAATTAAGCCTGTCATATGATTCTTGTGAAGTTGGTGATAGGCTGTTTATGCCTTGCAGCACACCTTTTTAAGGGGAACTGATCGTTCCTCCCACTCTCTGCAGTGTAGCATAGAGGGTGACAGGTCTCTATGTCTTTTCATGTAGCACTTTAGCACTTTATCTCCCATGCAAGCTAGTCCCCTGATGATCCAGTTTGAAAGAAACACGTTGGGACACTGATATAGGGAGAGTGCAGGGCACGTTATATATTAGGGGGAGATGTGGACTGCCCTTGTAAGGGCGGGAGATTGGGGATTCAGCTTTATTGATAGCCCCTATAGGGATTGACAGGGTATTGTCTCCCGACGCTGTGGCATGATGGATTCTTTAATTCCAGCAAGTTTTGACTCCACTTTACTGGTTCTTGGCAATTGGTGAGACTGTTCCATTTTATATATTTGTTCATGTTTCACACCATCTGACCCCTGCTCCTTTTTTGTGATACCTGCTGATATTTATGCAACCAAGGTTATCCATTTGTTTGTTTTGGCAGTCAACTAGTGCTTTTGCATGCGTGTGTCACCCTTATCAAATAAGGTACTTTGGGTTGATTAATAAACACACTGGGCAATTTTGAGTCTTGTTTTATTAAACCCTTCCTTAGGAGTACTAATCCAGTTATGATGTAGTACCTGACAGGTCACATTATGTAGTACCCTTTTTATATTCCTCTTTAGGTGACACTATTTTTTGTACTTTGTTTTCTTTTTATATATACACATTAAAAGTTATGTTTTAATTCCTGCTTATGCTATGTTCCCAGATATTTGGTAGGATCAATTGATGTGTTCAAATTGTTATTATATATTGCTTTTTTCAGGGAAGAGTAACCCCCAAACTGCTTGTGCTGTAGCGATTTCCACTGTCCAACACCACCATTTTTTTTGCAGGGACAGTGGAGGCTATATTTTTGTGCATCAGCTCTGTAGCTTATTAGGCTGCCTTATAGGGCTCCCTGATAGCTGCATTGCTGTGTGCACGTCGCTGTGCTAACCAACTGCTTTTCTAAAAGCAAAAATCCTGTTGCTCCTTTCTGCACAGTTATCTTGGTTATTTGTCTGCTCTGCTTCTCTGCTCTGGCTGTGAGCACAGCGGCCGGAAAGCACAGCGGTGACGTCACCGCTCTGCTTTCCAGCTGCCCGGCTCTCACAGCCAGAGCAGAGAAGCAGAGCGCCGAGGACAGACAACGGTAGGTAAGTATGTCGTGTTTGTTTTTTTTTACTTTAACGATGGTAACTAGGGTAAACATCGGGTTACTAAGCGCGGCCCTGCGCTTAGTAACCCGATGTTTACCCTGGTTACCAGCGAAGATATCGCTGAATCGGCGTCACACACGCCGAATCAGCGATGTCAGCGGGAGAGCCAGCGACGAAACAAAGTGCTGGACTTTCTGCCCCGACCAGCGATATCACAGCAGGGGCCTGATCGCTGCTGCGTGTCACACTGGACGATATCGCTAGCAGGACGCTGGAACGTCACGGATCGCTAGCGATATCGTCCAGTGTGACGGTACCTTTAGTTTGTCGTATGTCAGCCAGCCACTTTCTGCCACTTAGATTGCATTGTTTTATACACTGGGCCTGAGTTTTGGTTCAGTCTTCCCCCAAAAAAGTGACATTCAAATTCTCACAAAGTGAATGTACTTCAGTCCTGAAAGTTTGTCGTATGTCAGCCAGCCACTTTCTGCCACCTACAGTAGATTGCATTGTTATATACACTGGGCCTGAGTTTTGGTTCAGTCTCCCCAAAAAAAAGGGAGACTTAAATTCTCACAAAGTGGATAAACCTCAGTCCTGTTAGTTTGTCGTATATCAGCCAGCCACTTTCTGCCACTTACATTGTGTTGTTTTATGCACAGGGCCTGAGTTTTGGTTCAGTCTCCCAAAAAAAAGTGAGATTCAAATTCTCACAAAGTGGATATACTTCAGTCCTGTTAGTTTGTCGTATATCAGCCAGCCACTTTCTGCCACTTAGATTGCATTGTTATATACACTGGGCCTGAGTTTTGGTTCCGTCTCTTAAAAAAAGTTAGATTCAAATTCTCACACAGTGGATATACTTCAGTCCTGTTAGTTTGTCGTATATCAGCCAGCCACTTTCTGCCACATACTTTGTGTTGTTTTAGTCACAGGGCCTGAGTTTTGGTTCAGTCTCCCCAAAAAAGGGAGATTTAAATTCTCAACAAGTTTATATACACCTTCTACTATGTTTTACAGTACCATAAAACGGTTGTTATTTTGGTTAGATTTTCCAAAAAAATGAGGAAGTCTGGTGAAAGAGCCCATGGACGGTGGTTGCCAGCTGGTACTGATGGTGATGGTGGTGGTGGTGCATCTGGTGGTAGTGGCAAAAGCACAATAGCACCTAAGGCTGGAGGTGTTGAGCCAGCGTCACTACACAAGGCCTCGAAAGCTCCCTTATCTGGGAGTAGGAAAACAGCTTTTAAAGCCAGAGCAGCAGGAAAAAGTTTTGGCTTTCCTTGCTGACTCAGCCTCTAGCTCTTTCGCCTCCTCTTCAGAAAATTCCAAATATAAAAGCAGTGAGTCGTCAGTGGATGCTCCCGGTCAGGAACAAGACTTTTCCTTGTGTCCTTCACCCAAACCAATTCCTCCATTTGAACTGCTGAATGTCCACCATAGGCCATTTTTATCCCTCCCTAAATGGGCTGACTCCCTCCACAGGGCCGTGGTCACCACCTTGCACAAGCACCTGTGCGAGTGATGTTTGCCTGGACAGGTGGGTGGGCCCACTCTTGGGCGATGACACTGGCACAGGGTCCCTCATAGTACAATGAAGTGTATCTGACGGTGGTGGTGCACAACCAACGTCAGACACTCCATCGTAATATGAGGGGCCGTGTGCCAGTACCGCCGCCCACAAGAGAATGTTCCCCCAGCTCCAACAGTGCTCTACCACTTGCAATACTTACCTCTCCCTGCTCCACCACTGTGTAGTCTGTGTTGTTAAATCCTTCACTGGCACTGCCAATACAAATTTAGACCAGTTAATACTTTGCGCCTACTACCACTGTCTGCTACTCAGCAGAGGAGCCCACCCCTGTACCTAGCTATGCCACCTGTTTATTTTTGAGCAATTTTTTGGCAGACATTTAGCCCACTTTATTATTTGGGCCTACTAACTGTGTCTGCCATTCATTACAGTTTTCCTCCATTGAACAAAGCAATGCCACCTGTTTAATCCTCTTACCAATTTTGAACTGCATTTAGCCTATTTTATTATTTGGGCCTACTAACTGTGTCTACCACTCATCACAGTTTTCCTCCACTGAACAAAGCAATGCCGCCTGTTTAGACCTGTTACTAATTTTGAACTGCATTTAGCCTACTTTATTTTTTGGGCCTACTAACTGTGTCTGCCACTCATTACAGTTTTCCTCCACTGAACAAAGCAATGCCGCCTGTTTAGTCCTGTTACTAATTTTGAACTGTATTTAGCCTATTTATTATTTGGGCCTATATCTGTGTTTCCTCCTCATCCTGCCCATTGCCCAGCCACTGCTAGATGAGTCTGCTGGTATATTGAACCAGACCACTACATTCCCCTTGCACTCTACACAGCAAGAATCTGACCCTGCTGAAAGTCAGGTTCCCCTTCCCGCATACTATACCACCTTACACGGGGACAAAGAGGAAGGTGCAGATGAAAGTGCAGGTTACTTCATCAGGTGGGGGGGGAAACTCGTTGGCGACTTCACTGGCACAGGGCCCCTCATAGTACGCAAAAGTGTCTCTGCCAGTGGAAGGCGCCACCTGCTGTCAAACACACCGCCGTACTATGAGGGGCCCTGTGCCAGTGCCAGCGAGTGGACCCCCCTGCTTGCTCAGGATCACAGCATTTGCAAAGTTGAAATACTTACCTCTCCCTGCTCCATTGCCGGGATGTATTCTGCTTTTCCTGGGCCCTCAAAAATCTTGAGCCAGCCCTACCCCCCCACAACTTTAGCCAAATGACCCCCAGTTTTCAATGCCTAACTATTATTATAAAGTAAATTAAAATTGACAAGCTTAAGTAATAAGAATTGATGTTTTTGGCATTAAAATAGGCACTGTAGGTGTTTTCCTGTCCTCCACTCATTGCCGGCTTTGATTTCCCATTGACTTGAATTGGATTTCGTGTTTCAGTCGGCCCCCAACTTTTCGCAATAATCGGCCGATTTCACCTGACGCGACTTTTGACAAAGTCAGGTTTCGCGAAACACGACTCGATCCGAAAAAAGTAAAAGACACTCAACTCTAAACAAAATATCTTTCAATTTTAGTACTCCTTTTTTTGTGTGTGTCATAGCCAACTTTTTGACACAATTTTGGGGTGCCCAAAAAAATCAAGGCCACGTTTACATCAGTCTGTTATCTCAGGCTGATGGCTGGTGTGTCTGTGGTGGAAAAATATTTTATTGGCAGGCATATGTTGCATAGTTCTGTTTGCTAGCCTTATTCTACTCATTTTTTACTGTTTTCCAAAACTACCAACAAAAACAGAAAAAATACTGTTATCTCAGGCTGATGGCTGGTGTGTCTGTGGTGGAAAAATCTTTTATTGGCAGGCATAGGTCGCATAGTTCTGTGTGCTAGCCTTGTTTTACTCATTTTTTATTGTTTCACAAAATTACCAACAAACATAAAACAAAATTTATACAGTCTGTTATGTCAGGCTGGGGCCTGGTGTATCTGTGGTGGAAAAATCTTTCATTGGCAGGTATACATTGCATAGTTCTGTGTGCTAGACTTGTGCTACTCATTTTTTATTTTTTTCCAAAATTACCAACAAAAAACAGAAAAAAAAATATACCGTATGTTTTCTCAGGCTGAGACCTGGTGTATCTGTGGTGGAAAAATCTTTTATTGGCAGGCATACATTGCATAGTTCTGTCTAATAGCCTTGTTCTACTCATTTTTTATTGTTTTCAAAAATTACCAACAAACATAAAAAAATTGTACACTCTGTTATCTCAGGCTGAGGCCTGATGTGTCTTTGGTGGAAAAAGCTTTGCTTAGCAGGCATGCTGACCACATATAATTTTTCTACCAATAAATCCATTTTTATAGAGGTTTTCAAATATTTCAGTAGTCCATTTGAAAGGGGCAAGGCAAGGGATGTGGAAGTGGATGTGAAACTGATGGTGTATGCAGAGGACGAGGCCGTGGCCAAGCTGAAAGTGGGCCACAGCAAAGACCCACATCTTCGAGCTCAACCTTCCTGTCCCAGTTTTTAGGGGACCGCAGCACACCACTATTGAAGCCAGAACATTGATTCCTCTGTGCCTTTTAATTATTATGTATCCAAGCTGGACATGTGCCATGAACTGGTTCTCTACGCCTTGGAGGTCCTGGCCTGACCTGCTGCTTTAGTTCTGTCAGAGTGGGTTTTTAGTGCCGCAGGTGGAATTATAACAGATAATCCCATCCGCCTGTCAACTGACAATGCTGACAGGCTGACTCTTATAAAAATGAACAAGGGCTGGGTTGGGCAAGACGTCTGTACGCCACCAAGTGAAAACAGCGAAACATAACCTCAAATACATTGTCTTTTTTGTGGAGGTGTATTCTCATGCACCCCTTCCCAAACACACATGGGTATCCATGTGGGCTTCCTGATTTGTTCTGTTTGGTGTTCTCCTCCTCCTTATCCTCATCCTCATCATCCACAACCACTAGAACACCAGGGTGAAAGTATTCCGTGTTGCAAAAATCACTCAATTTTTGTGCAAGGGTGTTTTTATGATGCCCTTTACTAATTAGAAACCAAAACAAATGTTATTTCCCTAGGGGGAAGTGTCATCAAAATTAGATGTATGTATATTCTTCCTATTTATTCTTATATTTTACATTTGCACTATCTTGGGACCATCCTCTTATGACCTAGTGTATATCTCTACAATAGAAAAATATTGAAATACTATTATAATCAATTTTTATTTATTTCCCTGTCTATGAACTGTTGCTAGGGATCAACATATCTTGTTGGACACATTCTGGCTTCATATGTATGAAGCTGTGTTCGCCTCTCCCTTTTGTTATTTTCTTTCATAGGTGGATTCACATCCTTTAATCATTTTTTGGATTTCAGTATGATTGATCATTCATTCTCTGCCACTAGATCACCAGGTTTAATGGATTCTGTGCTGCTTCAGCCAGTCAAATTTGTGGCAAGGGTGTCTTTGATGCCCATAAAAATATTTTTAACAATTTTACTCCCCCATGTGGAAATGTTTGTCCGTCCATGCACTTAGTGTATGGGTATTACAATTCTAGGAGATATGCTCCTTTAAATCGGGCCAAGTTTTTAATGAGGCCTTCCTGAACGTCTCCTCATCCACCAGAACTATGTCACCAGGGTTAACATGTTCCATGCTGCTACAGCCAATCCAATTTTTGGCAAGGGTGTCTATGATGCCCATTAATTATTTTTTTTTAAAAAATGTACGCCCCATGGTGAAATGTTTGTCAGCCCATGCACTTAGTGTATGGGCATTACAAATCTAGGAGACATGCTCCTTAACATTGGGCCTAGTTTTTAATAAGCACTTCCTCCACATCTTATCATTCTCCGCCACTAAAACAGCACGGTGAACGTGTTGCATGTTGCTACAGACAGTTCAATTTTTGGCAAGGGTGGCTATGATGCCCATAGTATATTTTTAAAAAATGTACCCCCATGGGGAAATGTTTATCAGCCCATGCACTTAGTGTATGGTCATTACAAGTCCAGGAGTCATGCTCCTAAACATTGGGCCTAGTTTTTAATGAGGCCGTCCTCCACATATCATCATTCTCCGCCTCTAGATCACCACGGTGAGCGTGTTCTGTGCTGCTACAGCCATTCAATTTTTGGGCAATGGTGTCTATGATCTCCATAAATATTTTTTTTTTAAATGTACCCCCCATGGAGAAATGTTTGTCAGCCCATGCAGTTAGTGTATGGGCATTACAAGTCTACGAGTCCCGCTCCTTAACATTGGGCCTAGTTTTTCATAAGGCCTTTCTCCACATCTCGTCATTCTCCGCCACTAGAACAACATGGTGAACGTGTTGTATGCTGCTACAGCCATTCAATTTTTAAGCAAGGGTGTCTATGATCCCTATAAATATTTTTTTTTAAATGTACCCCCCATGGGGAAATGTTTGTTAGCCTATGCACTTAGTGTACGGGCATTACAAGTCTACGATACCCACTCCTTAACATTGGGCCTAGTTTTTAAAAAGCACTTCCTCCACATCTCATCATTCTATGCCATTAGAACAGCATGGTGAACGTGTTGAATGCTGCTACAGCCTTTGAATTTTTGGGCAAGGGTGTCTATGATCACCATAAATAATTTTAAAAAAATGTACCCCCCATGGGGAAATGTTTGTCAGCCCATGCACTTAGTGTATGGGCATTACAAGTCTAGGAGACAAACTCCTTAACATTGGGCCTAGTTTTTATTAAGCACTTGCTCCACATCTCATCATTCTCCACCACTAGAACAGCATGGTGAACATTTTGTATGCTGCTACAGGCAGTCCAATTTTTGGTAAGGGTGACTGTGATGCCCATAGTATATTTTTAAAAAATGTACCCCCCATGGGAAAATGTTTGTGAGCCCATGCACTTAGTGTTTGGGCATTACTAGTCTAGGAGACCCTCTCCTTTGTAATGGGAATTTTTTTTATGAGGCCCTCCTCCATGATTCTTCCAAGGGGGCATTGTGTTTTGTGCAAATTTGGGTCAAGGCG
This sequence comes from Ranitomeya imitator, assembly GCF_032444005.1. Classification (NCBI taxonomy): domain Eukaryota; kingdom Metazoa; phylum Chordata; class Amphibia; order Anura; family Dendrobatidae; genus Ranitomeya; species Ranitomeya imitator. Next base: position 616,839,356 of record NC_091284.1, read on the forward strand.
GCCCTTGCATTCAATGCATAAGAAAACAGTATGGCAGGACCAACTGAAGAATGTGAAGTGGGTTTTCCTGTGGCCATCCAGTACCTGGTTCCAAGACTTTTAGGGGTGCATATGACTTGGTGGCAGGGCAGGCCTTGCAGTTAATACATAAGAAAACAGTATGAAATTACAAAATGAATAATGTGAAGTGTATTTTCCTGTGTCCATCCAGTACCTGGGCTCAAAGGCTTATTGAGGTGCATATGACTTGATAGCAGGGCAGGCCTGGCATTAAATGCAACATTTTTTCAGGAGGCCCTCCTGTACCTCTTGTGAAAGGGATATTGGTGTGAATTGTAATTCTTGGCAGCCCAGCCACTCACTGCATAGTTACTAACAGCATAGGAGACCCAATGTTTAATAATGGCCCTTTAAGAATATTAATGCTGCCTGATGCCCCTTTAAAATCAGGCTTTGTGAATTTAAGAGTCTCTCCTTCAGAAATGAAACATGATGTATCTCCATATGTCTCACACACCACATGGCCAACTAGGGTTGTTAAATGTTACAATGGCATTTCCCAGTGAATGCATTTGTATTGGTTGAAAGCAATGTTAAAGTTGAAAAATGCATCAAAAACGCTGAGTGTGAACATAACAAAAGTGGTGGAGGAACATTTTGGTCTGGGGTTAATTATTTTGCTTATATAATAGTCATTACACTGGAAAGGATGTACCTTAACATATTTCCCAGCAAAATCCAATTTGGTTTCACTTTTGTATGTTTTTTGGTGCACCTGTAAAAATTGCGTGAAACTCTGACATTGCTTACAGCTGTGACCTAGGAGTCAGAAATGCTTCCAGGGGCGATCCCCATGATGTTCCCGTGTCATTTCAGCAGGGTTTCCATCATTTTCAGACATTTTTAGACCTTAAAAGGACCACCGAGGGGGATCGCTGTAAAAATACTCGGGTTTCCCATATACTTACATTGGGCTTGTTGCTCGGGTCGAGTACCCGAATATTCCAATTTGTTCGACCCGAGCAACCGAGCATTTTAGTGCTTACTCATCACTACTAATAACTAGTGTTGAGCATTCCGATACTGCAAATATAGGGTATCGGCCGATATTCGCTGTATCGGAATTCCAAAACCGAGTTCCGAAACTTTTTGCAATATTGGATACCGGAATCAGAAGTTCACATAGTGTAATGATGCACTATAATGGGTCTGTGCGTGACCATGGGGGGTCTGTGCGTGCCTGCCAGGGGTCTGTGCGGGCCTGCCGGGGCTCAGTGCGGGCTGCTGTGGGTCTATGCAGGCTGCCAGGGCTCTGTGTGGGCTGCCGGGGCTCTGTGCGGCATGTCGGGGCTCTGTGTGGGCCTGCCGGGGCTCTGTGTGGACTGCCGGCGCTCTGTGCGGGGCCTGCCATGGCTCTGTGCGGGCTGCCGGGGCTCTGTGCGGGCTGCCGGGGCTCTGTGCGTGTGTGCAGGCATCGTCCAATGGGACTACAAGTTCCATCGGACGATGCCTGCTGCAGTGACAGTGATTGACTCATTAGCCCATGATGGGACAGTAGTAGGCCCATCATCCGGCTAATGTGTTGAATGTAAAAAAAAGAATACTACATACATACTACAAACATACTACATACTACATACATGCTACATACATACTGCATACTGCATACATACTGCATACTACATGCATACTACATACATACTACATACATACTACATACATACAACATATATACAATATATACAACATACATACTACATACATACATACATACTACAAACATACATACTACATACATACATACATACTACATACATAGTAAATACTACATACATACTACATACATACTACATACATACAACATACAGTGGGGCAAAAAAGTATTTAGTCAGTCAGCAATAGTGCAAGTTCCACCACTTAAAAAGATGAGAGGCGTCTGTAATTTACATCATAGGTAGACCTCAACTATGGGAGACAAACTGAGAAAAAAAAATCCAGAAAATCACATTGTCTGTTTTTTTATCATTTTTTTTGCATATTATGGTGGAAAATAAGTATTTGGTCAGAAACAAACAATCAAGATTTCTGGCTCTCACAGACCTGTAACTTCTTCTTTAAGAGTCTCCTCTTTCCTCCACTCATTACCTGTAGTAATGGCACCTGTTTAAACTTGTTATCAGTATAAAAAGACACCTGTGCACACCCTCAAACAGTCTGACTCCAAACTCCACTATGGTGAAGACCAAAGAACTGTCAAAGGACACCAGAAACAAAATTGTAGCCCTGCACCAGGCTGGGAAGACTGAATCTGCAATAGCCAACCAGCTTGGAGTGAAGAAATCAACAGTGGGAGCAATAATTAGAAAATGGAAGACATACAAGACCACTGATAATCTCCCTCGATCTGGGGCTCCACGCAAAATCCCACCCCGTGGGGTCAGAATGATCACAAGAACGGTGAGCAAAAATCCCAGAACCATGCGGGGGGACCTAGTGAATGAACTGCAGAGAGCTGGGACCAATGTAACAAGGCCTACCATAAGTAACACACTACGCCACCATGGACTCAGATCCTGCAGTGCCAGACGTGTCCCACTGCTTAAGCCAGTACATGTCCGGGCCCGTCTGAAGTTTGCTAGAGAGCATTTGGATGATCCAGAGGAGTTTTTGGAGAATGTCCTATGGTCTGATGAAACCAAACTGGAACTGTTTGGTAGAAACACAACTTGTCGTGTTTGGAGGAAAAAGAATACTGAGTTGCATCCATCAAACACCATACCTACTGTAAAGCATGGTGGTGGAAACATCATGCTTTGGGGCTGTTTCTCTGCAAAGGGGCCAGGACGACTGATCCGGGTACATGAAAGAATGAATGGGGCCATGTATCGTGAGATTTTGAGTGCAAACCTCCTTCCATCAGCAGGGGCATTGAAGATGAAACGTGGCTAGGTCTTTCAACATGACAATGATCCAAAGCACACCGCCAGGGCAACGAAGGAGTGGCTTCGTAAGAAGCATTTCAAGGTCCTGGAGTGGCCTAGCCAGTCTCCAGATCTCAACCCTATAGAAAACCTTTGGAGGGAGTTGAAAGTCCGTGTTGCCAAGCGAAAAGCCAAAAACATCACTGCTCTAGAGGAGATCTGCATGGAGGAATGGGCCAACATACCAACAACAGTGTGTGGCAACCTTGTGAAGACTTACAGAAAACGTTTGACCTCTGTCATTGCCAACAAAGAATATATTACAAAGTATTGAGATGAAATTTTGTTTCTGACCAAATACTTATTTTCCACCATAATATGCAAATAAAATGTTAAAAAAACAGACAATGTGATTTTCTGGATTTTTTTTTCTCAGTTTGTCTTCCATAGTTGAGGTCTACCTATGATGTAAATTACAGACGCCTCTCATCTTTTTAAGTGGTGGAACTTGCACTATTGCTGACTGACTAAATACTTTTTTGCCCCACTGTATATACTGCATATGCTGCGCCCCAGAGACCTGGTCATTGCAGTATGGCGCTCTGCCGCTAAGGGGAGCAGCGGTACGTCTGATGGCACTAAGGAGTTCTCCTAACCAGGTATCACCAGAACACATTACACTTCACACTCCGGCCACTAGGGGGGGAAAAAGGCTTTATTTATGGGGCCACTCCTCACACTGGTAAAACTAGGGGCTGAGGAGGAAGTTAGTGAGAAGCTGACTGGGTTGGAACCAGGCAACATCCCGTGGCAGGGGGTGTTGCAGGGAGAAGGCACAGGGGGGTCCCTGTCAGGCGTGGGAACCTGGCAGGTGCCTAGCGAACAGAACAGAATGTAACGGAACCGCGCCTGCACACCCTGCGGCGGTATCCAGGAGAGAGACACGAAGGGAAGCATATTGTGGAACAGTGTAAACGAGATCAGCACAAAGGAGAGCCAGTAAGAGTCGTGCCGAGAGAGAAAGGCAACATCTTACTGAGGCGCGTAGTCGGTGGCCTGATCACCGTAGGAGTAACTGACTTCAGGCCTTACTTCAAATTCCGCTGGACAGTTAATCATAGGTTGGCAGTCTACCTTCTACACCTACGAAGACATAGGGCAACATTGGGAGAGGGGCGTCTCTAGGGTCCCGGAAGACCTCCAAGCCTTCCCGTCAAACGGGTGGCGTCCTAGCCATAACATATCTGGGTGACGTTAGAAACTAGTAACATCTGGAACCAAAGAACGAGAGAGAGAAAGAAAGCTGTAGAGAGAGCAGCAGTTGTGAGGACTATTCCGAATGCTCAGCAGGGTAGGACTACAACACACAGGCACTATTGATAGGCAACGATTTCCATCTGCGAAGGAAGCTCTGGATGTGCCCATCGGACCGGCCGGTCTCTGATAGCCCGGTTGAACGTGCTCTGGACTGAGGATATTGAAGCCTTCAGTAAAGAGGTAAAGAGACTGCAACCTTGTGTCCTCGTTATTGCCTGCACCTCACACCATCACCATCTACTTTACTGGGAAGCCCTGGGGACATACTTCACCTGTGGGAAGGTATACCATCCAGCTGCCATTCCATTACCCCAGCGGACCCCACCGCAGCGTTGGTCACCCTGACCGAACACCACAGGTGGCGTCACGAACCCCTGACAGACTATACTATCACCTTTATTGGACGCCCCTTAGCAGGGTCACGACCGGGTCCAGCCACCGTGACAACCGCATAGCTGAGCAGAAAGGACCGGTACCGAGTGACTTGTGGCCCTGTGTCTGGGGGCGATCCACATACATACTACATACATACTACATACATACTACATACATACATACTACATACATACTAAATACTACATACATACTAAATAAATACTACATACATGCTGCATACAATACATTCATACATTACATACAATACATACATACAGTGCATTAAACAGAGTACATACTCACCATTACTTGTCACTTTTTTCCCCAAAGCCAGAGTCATCTGTAAAAAATACTAAAATAACAACCAATATACTCCCTGTCCACAGAAATCCACGAGTGTCCCACGACAATCTCCCATGGAAAACAGCAGCATCAGCTGATGCGACCGCTCTCCAGGGGCAAAAAAGAACACAATGACGAGAGGAAGGTATCCTTCTGCACTGTATTCCTCTGCTGCTGTAAAAAAAAGTCCATAGTCTCACTTTTGGCATTGCTGTGTGAGAAAATTTTCCACGCAGCAATTGCCATAAAGTGAGACTTTGAACTCTAGTAACCTCAGTGATGCACTGCAGGAGCCATTGTCTCCTGTCAGTGTGTCTCTGAGGGTCCTATAGAGCAGTGACCTCACCCAATGTCACTGTTCTATAGGGAAGATCGTCGTGGGACACTCGTTATTAATTGAACTATGGCGGACAGGTAATATACGGTTTATTATCTGTGTGGGCTGCCAAGGCTCTGTGCGGGCTGCCGGGGGTCTGTGTGTGCCTGCCGGGGGCTCTGTGTGGGCTGGCGGGGCTCTGTGTGGGCTGCCGGGGCTCTGTGCAGGCTGACGGGGTCTGTATGTTCCTGCCAGGGCTCTGTGCGAGCTGCCGGGGCTCTGTGTGGGCTATACATACAGACATACAGTACATTTAACATAGAGTACATACTCACCATTACTTGTCATTTTGATCCCCAAAGCCAGTGTCACCTGTAAAAAAAATTAAAATAACAAACAACCAATATACTTCCTGTCCGCAGAAATCCACGAGTGTCCCACGACGAGATCCCGTGGAGAACGGCGGCATCAGTTGATCCGACCGCTCTCTTCCACACTGTATTCCTCCGCCGATGTAAAAAAAAAGTCCCTAGTCTCACTTTTGGCATTGCTGTGTGAGAATTTTTCCCACGCAGCAATTGCCATAAATTGAGACTTTGAACTTTAGTAACCTCAGTGATGCACTGCAGGAGCCACTTTTTCCTGTCACTGTGTCACTGAGGGTCCTATAGAGCAGTGATATCACCCGATGTCACTGTTCTATAGGGGAGATCGTCATGGGACACTCGTTATTAATTGGACTACGGCGGACAGGTAGTATGCGGTTTATTATTTTACGTTTTTTTGCAGGCACTGAAGTATGGTAAGTATGGTTAAATGAAGAATATTAAAATACTTTTTTCCTAATGTGTGTGTTTTATTAACCCTTTTTTTACTATTGGGTTAATAATAAATAGGCGTCTTATTGATGCCTCTCCGTTATTAACCCGGGTTAAAGTCACCTTACAAAAGCAAGGTGACATTAACCTCGTATTACCCCATATCCCATCACTACATGGGAGTGGGAAGAGAGGGGCTAAGTGCCAGAATTGGCGCATGTTACAGATTCGCCATTTCTGGGGCGGCTGTGGACTGGTATTTGTAGCCGGGGGCGGGGGGCAATATCCATGGCCCCTCTCTAGGCTATGAATATCAGCCAGCAGCTGTCTGCGTAGCCTTTCTGGCTATAAAGTATAGGGGGGACCCCACGTCATTTTTTTGGAGGGTCTCCCTATTTTAATAGCCAGTAAAGGCTGCGCAGACAGCTGCAGGCTGATATTCATAGCAGGCTACAAATATTGGCCCCTGGCCGTCAGCTTTCCCCCTCTGGTGCAGAAAATTGTGCGGGATTAATTAAACGTTCATTAAGGCCTCTTTCATACTTGCATCGGCACGGGTTGGTCGCTTTGCGTCGGGCCGACGTACCGATGCACGTTGTGAAATTTGTGCACGATGTGGGCAGCGGATGCAGTTTTTCAACACATCCGCTGCCCATTTTGAAGTCCGGGGAGGAGGTGGCGGAGTTACAGCTGCGCTTGTGCGGTAGAAAATGGCGGACGGGACAGACAAAAAAGTTCACTTGAGCATTTTTTCGTGCCGATGGTCCGCCAAAACATGATGGATCCATTGCACAACGGACACGACGTGTGGAAATCTGTTGCGATCCGCCGCTAATACAAGTCTATGGGTAAAAAACGCATCCTGCAGCACATTTGCAGGATCCGTTTTTTTAAGCCGGATCCGTTTTTTTCTCATAGAGTTGTATTAGCGCCGGATTGCGCCTGATGGCCACACGTTTCATCCATTTTTGCAGGATCCGTCAAAAAAGCTGTTTCCGCCAGACAGAAAACACATACAGAGGAACAGTTTTTCTGACCGGTGAAAAAATACACAGCGACAGTCCAGCAAAAAACGGATGAAACTGAGATGTGAAATGATGAATCTGGCCTCCAAATCCGTTTTTCATGCATGTTTCCATTCAAATCATTCACACTTTCCGTTTGTTTATTTATTTATTTTCAAAAACTGCATCAAAACTGCGCAAAAAATGGAATGAAAACTGCATCAAAACTGCACCAAAAACCTGCAACAAAAACTGCATCAAAAACTTCACCCAAAACTGCACCAAAAACTGCATCAAAAACAGTACCAAAAACCTGCACCAAAGCCTGCACTAAAAACTGCACCAAAAACTGCATCAAAAACAGCACTAAAAACCTGCATCAAAAACTGCACCAAAAACTGCATCAAAAACTGCACCAAAAACTGCATCAAAACTGCACCAGTTTTTTAAGCATGTTTTGATGTAGTTTTTGGTGCAGTTTTTGATGCAGGTTTTTGGTGCGGTTTTTGATGCAGTTTTTGGTGCAGTTTTTGATGCAGTTTTTTGTGCACTTTTGATGCAGTTTTGGTGCAGTTTTAGGCCATGTTCACACAGTGCGTTTTTTACCGCGGAACCGCGGCGGTTTTGCCGCTGCGGTTCCGCAGCTGTTTTCCATGCAGGGTACAGTACACTGTACCCTATGGAAAACAGGACACACTGTGCACATGGTCCGGAAATTGTAAAAAAAAAGACGCGCTGAATAGCTCCCGGAAAAAAGAAGGAGCATGTCAATTCTTTTTCCGGAGCCGCAGCGGTTCTGCACCCATAGACCTCCATTGTGAGGTCCAAACCGCAGTAAAACCCGCAGATCAAAAATATATCTGCGGGTTTTACTGCGGTTTGATGTGCAGAACCGCTGCAGCAGGAAGTGCGGGGAGCGGGCGGAAGTGCGTGGGCGGAGTGTGGCTGCCCCCCCCGTGTTCCGATCCCGCCCCCCCGTGCTCCGATGCCCCCCCCCCAGTGCTCCGATGCCCCCCCCAGTGCTCTGATGCCCCCCCCGTGCCCTAATCTCCCCCCCTTATACTCACCCGGCGTCCCGGTGTCCGTCCGGCCGTCTTCTCCCTGGGCGCCGCCATCTTGCAAAATGGCGGGCGCATGCGCAGTGCGCCCGCCGAATCTGCCGGCCGGCAGATTCGTTCCAAAGTGCATTTTGATCACTGAGATATAACCTATCTCAGTGATCAAAATAAAAAAATAGTAAATGACACCCCCCCCCTTTGTCACCCCCATAGGTAGGGACAATAAAAAAAATAAAGAATTTTTTTTTTTTTTTTTCACTAAGGTTAGAATAGGGGTAGGGGTAGGGTTAGGGTTAGGGTTAGGGGTAGGGTTAGGGGTAGGGTTAGGGGTAGGGTTAGGGGTAGGGTTAGGGGTAGGGTTAGGGGTAGGGTTAGGGTTAGGGGTAGGGTTAGGGTTAGGGTTAGGGGTAGGGGTAGGGTTAGGGTATTTTCAGCCATTTTAACCCTAAAAAAATTCCTAGAAAACACACAGACTCTGGCTAGAAAACTGCATCAAAAAAACGCATCAAAAAACGCATCAAAAAACGCATCAAAAACGGACCAAAAAAGGACCAAAAAAAGGACCTGCGTTTTCTGCCAAGAGCTGCAGTTTTTTAAAAAACAGTCAGGAAAAAAAAAGGATGGAAATCCTGAACGTGTGAACATACCCTTAGGCCATGTTCACACTATGCGTTTTTAACTGCGGAACCGCCGCGATTTTGCCGCTGCGGGTCCGCAGCTGTTTTCCATGCAGGGTACAGTACAATGTTACCCTATGGAAAACAAGAACCGCTGTGCCCACATTGCGGAAAATCCCGAAAAAAACCGCGCTGAATTGATGCAGGAAAAAAGAAGGACCATGTCACTTCTTTGTGCGGAACTGCAGCGGTTCTGCACCCATAGACCTTCATTGTGAGGTCAAACCCGCAGTAAAACCCGCAGACGAAAAAATATCTGCGGGTTTTCTGCGATTTGTGGTGCAGAAACCGCTGCAGCAGGAAGTGCGTGGGCGGAGTGTGGCTGTCCCCCCGTGCTCCAATCCCACCCCCCCATGCTCCGATGCCACCCCCGTGCTCCGACGCCCCCCCCCCCCCGTGCCCTCATCTCCCCCCCTTATACTTACCGGGCCTCCCGGTGTCCGTCCGTCTTCTCCCTGGGCGCCGCCATCTTCCAAAATATCGGCAGATTCGTTCCAGGCATATTTTGATCACTGTGATAACCTCACAGTGATCAAAATAAAAAAAAAGTAAATGACACCCCCCCCCCCTTTATCACCCCCATAGGTAGTAACAATAATAAAATAAAGAATTTTTTTTCCCCCACTACAGTTAGAACTGGTTAGGGTTAGGGTTAGGGGTAGGGTTAGGGGTAGGGGTAGGGTTACGGTTAGGGGTAGGGTTAGGGGTAGGGTTAGGGGTAGGGTATTTTCAGCCATTTTAACCCTTACTTCCTAGCAAAAAAACTTCCTAGCAAACACACAGACAATCTGCAGAGAAAACTGCATAAAAAACCGCACTAAAAACCGCATCAAAAAACGCACCAAAAACGCACCAAAAACCGCACCTGCGTTTTCTGCCAAGAGCTGCGGTTTTTAGTGCAAAAAAATCCACAGGGAAATCTGCACGTGTGAACATGGCCTTAGGATATGTGCACATGTTGCAGATCCTCTGCAGATCCGCAGTGTTTTTTGCAGTGCAGAAACGCTGCAGATCCACAATTAATTTACAGTACAACGCAAATCAATGAGAAAAAAAATGCTGTGCACACTATGCGGAAAATCTGCTGCAGAAACGCTGCGGTTTAAAAGAAGTAGCATGTCACTTCTTTTTTGAATCTGCAGCGTTTTTGTACCCATTCCATTATAGAAAACCGCAGGGGTAAAAAACGCAGCAAATCCGCAAGAAAACCGCAGCAAAAACGCACAAAAAACGCTGCTGAACCACACAAAAAATGCGAAAAATCCGCAGGTGCATTTTCTGCCAGGAGAGGCAGAATCCGCACCAGAAATTCCTAAGCCTAATCTGCAACGTGTGCACATAGCCTTAGATGCAGGTTTTTGGTGCGGTTTTTGCTGCAGGTTTTTGGTGCGTTTTTTATGCTGTTTTTGATGCAGTTTTTGGTGCAGGATTTGATGCTGGTTTTTGGTGCAGTTTTTTAGTCTATGTTCACACGTTGCGATTTTGCCGCTGCGGGTCCGCAGCAGTTTCCATTGCGTTTACAGTAACCTGTAAACTCTATGGAAACCGCAAACCACTGTGCACATGCTGCGGGAAAAAACGTGCAGAAACGCAGCGGTTTATAACCTGCAGCATGTCACTTCTTTGTGCAGAATCGCAGCGATTCTGCACCCATAGAAATGCATTGATCCGCTTACTTCCCGCATGGGGCTGTGCACACCATGTGGGAAGTAAGCGGATAATGTGCGGGTTATACCCGGGGTGGAGGAGAGGAGACTCTCCTCCAGGCCCCGGGAACCATATTTGTGATTAAAAAAAGAATTAAAATAAAAAATAATGTTATACTCACCTCTGAAGTCTCAGCGCTGTACGCGGCCTTCCGGTCTCAGGTTTGCTATGCGACCAGGACCTGTGGTGACGTCGCGGTCATATCACCGTGACGTCACGAAAGTCCTTCTCGCACAGCATCTTTGGAACCGTACCGCCGCCTGCAGCACCGAGGAGATCGGGACGTCGGAGGGTGAGTATATCATGATTTTTTTATTTTTAACATTACTATTGATGCTGCATATTGCTGCATATGCAGCATCAATAGTAGGGGTAAAATCCTGCAGCGGAACCCGCAGGACAAAACGTGATAAATCTGCAAGGATAACCGCAGCGGGTTTGCCCTGCAGATTTATCAAATCCGCTGCAGGGACTCGACGCTACGTGTGAACATGGCCTTATGCTGTTTTTGATGCAGTTTTTGGTGCAGTTTTGATGCAGTTTTTGGTGCGGTTTTTGATGCAGTTTTTCATGCAGTTTTTGGTGCAGGTTTTGATACTGGCTTTTGGTGCGGTTTTTGATGCTGTTTTTGATGCAGTTTTTGGTGCAGTTTTTGGTGCAGTTTTGATGCAGGTTTTGGTGCGGTTTTTGATGCAGTTTTTGGTGCAGTTTTGAAGCAGTTTTTGGTGCAGTTATGATGCAGTTTTTGATGCAGTTATAGTGCAGTTTTGAGGCAGTTTAGATGTCGTTTTTGCGCGGTTTTGATGCAGTGTTTGGAAATAAATAAATAAACGGAAAATGTGCATGATTTGAATGGAAACATGCATGAAAAAATGAATTTGGAGGCCGGTTTCATCATTTCACATCTCAGTTTCATCTATTTTTTGCTGGATCCGTCGCTGTGCGTTTTTTTCGCTGGAAAGAAAAAACGTTCCTCTGTATGTGTTTTCCGTCCGGCAGAAACAGCTGTTTTGACGGATCCTGCAAAAAGCGGATGAAACGTGTGGCTATCAGGGCAATCCGGCGCTAATACAACTCTATGAGAAAAAAATGGATCTGGCGGAAAAAAAACAGATCCTGCAAATGTGCTCGGCATTTTTTTCCGCCGGATCCGTTTTTTTCTCATAGAGTTTTATTAGCGCCGGATTGTGCCTGATGGCCACACGTTTTATCTGTTTTTTGCAGGATCCGTCGCTGTGCGTTTTTTCACCGGACAGAAAAACCATTCCTCTGTAAGTGTTTTCCATCCGGCGGAAACAGCTTTTTTGACGTGGGTGTCACGATTCCCCTGACCGCTGTCACCACTGGGTCAGGATTCACACCGTGACCGTCACCCCTACGTCACGGATCAGGGTGACTTTAGGCCAACAGACGGCTATCACATGTGCAGGGGGGCTTATCTTAGTTATCCCTCCACTGCTAACAATGTGATGAAAAACCACACACAAGGCTATTAACCTCTTAGTTTACAGCAGGGGCTTATTCTAGGTATCCCACTGCTTTTCTATATACCACGAACTGCAGGGATTTATGTATATCCCGCTTACAGTTCCACTTAACACTTGCAGCTCTCTGGCGCCCCCCTTTCTCTCAGGTCAGATTAGGTACTGCACCCTGGGTAATTAGTCGCCAGAAAGGCTGCCTGCTATGTACTGGCTATTGGGCACGCTGCAGCGACGCGATAACTACTCCCACACAGGCAGGAACAATAATTATTAACGTCGCAGCCGCTACAACATAACCCAAAAGTCTGCACACTTCTCGCTGCCACCAGCTTCGATTAAACGGGTCCGAAGCTAACCCAACACAACAGTAACAGTAGCGTATTTCACTTCAGAAGACAGGGTAAGTTTAGAGCATGGATGAACGAACTAATATATAATAGTATATTCCATTGAAATTAATTAGGCAGTGCTTTATGAAAAATATTTTATAAAGAAGTTACAAAGGAGACAATTGCCAATATGTACAAGGGTAATTATGAAATAAACAGGGATTAAATGAGAAAAAAGTATCACTCACATGTTCAAAGCATGACAGGCAACCAGGCTAGGGCAGTTTCCATATATCCCAGTCCATGGGATGCTGCTGGCTTCAGGAGAGGACAAGAAGTCAGGAAGAAATCTAGCAGAGACACAGCTGGGGATGTGTGCAGCCAGTTATACTTTCAAGGCTGTGACATCACAGAAAGGCTGGCTTATCCAGACCCTCCTCTCTCTACATTCTGCCTAAACTTTAAACTATTCTCTCTGATTTCTATAACTTCACTACAAAACATGTCAGCGTCCTAAAAAACCCATCAATCATCTCAGATTAACGTGGGCATTCTAATGAGATCAAATATGTCCTATCTGGGATACATATTTCCAGAGAAATCCCTACTTCTTTACCAGATGGAGTTAGAAGCTCGTGTTTCGCGGGTTGTGTAGATACACCGAGTGAGAATAAAAATATATATTTTCGTATTTCTAGCTTAAATCGTTTGCCTAATATCTAACAAAAACTAAACAAAGAATCTTTCCTGAATCTTGGAGCCACTTTTCCAGTTTGAACTAGAGAATGTGGGAGGGGTGAGGGACTTTCCTCTGAGCCTGGAATTTACGACCCCAGAGCAATAAAACCTCTCTTCCCCCATACTCTCAGAGAAGGAAAGCCAGGAATTTGCAGCTACAAACTGTTGCTCCAAGAAGGGGGGCTTAGCCCACTCAGGCTAGCCAGAGAACTACTTATGATATTTCATACCATATCGTGACACCTCCCCCTTTTGGTGTGCGCTAGGGAGGCAGGACCTGATGGTTCTCCTCCATGCGCACCTCAGCAGGTTCACCCTGGTGGGCCAACCCATCACCATTGCCATGATCTGGCTCCATGGTGCCTTCGCCTACCCGGTTTCCAAGGTAGTGAACCTCCCTCATGCCCATCTGACACTTTCCCGGCTTGATAGTCAGTCCTGCTTGGTGAATTCGCCTGAGCACCTCCTCGAGATGCTGCAGGTGTTCCTTCCAGGAGGTTGACCATCCGCTGGAAAGTGGCAGGGGCATTCTTCATGCCGAAGGGCATGACCGTGGACTCGTACAGTCCGAAGGGCGTGATAAAGGCGGACTTCTCCTGCGCCTCGGGGCTCAGGGGAATCTGCCAGTATCCTCGACTCAGATCCATTATTGTTAGGTAATCTGCGCCAGTTAACTTCTCAAGCAGCTCCTCCATGCGCGGCATTGGGTGCGCATCCGAGGCTGTGATGGCGTTGAGCCCCCTGTAGTCCACGCAGAACCGGGTGGTCCGGTCCTTCTTTGGCACGAGAACTACAGGTGATGCCCACGCGCTCTTTGACCGCCGAATCACCCCCAGCTGTAACATCTCATCGATCTCTTGGCGCATAGTCTGCTGCACCTGGTCAGAGATTCGATAGGGTGTTCGCCGTAGTGGGGCGTGATTCCCGGTGTCCACCTCGTGGACGGCTAACTCAGTCCTCCCAGGTCGGTTGGAGAACACGACCCGGAAAGGTTCCAGTGTGGTTTGCAACTGTACCCGCTGGGGTTCAGTTAACGAGGCGCTTACCTCCACATCCTCGATGGACCCATTGGCCTTGGCTTGGGCCAGCAAGTCCAGGAGGGTGTCTTCCTCACCGTCTTCGGGCAAGCTGCAGACCGGTAGGACGAAAGGTTCACGTTCGTGATGAGCCTTCATCATGTTGACGTGAAAGGCCTTTCGCCTACCCCGAGCGTGGTCAAGCGTGACCACGTACGTGACCGGGTTGAGCTGTTGGTGGACGACGTACGGGCCCTCCCAGGCTGCCTGAAGCTTATCCGTTGGTACGGGGACCAGCACCCACACCTTTTGACCCACGTGGTAGGTCCGCTCCCGGGCGTTCTGGTCGTACCAGTGCTTCTGATCAGCCTGAGCCTGCGTCATGTTGTCATGCACCAACTGCGTCAAGGTCTGCATCTTGTCACGGAAGCGCATGACATACTCCACTATGGACACTTCAGAAGGGTTCGGCTCCTCTTCCCAGGATTCTCTTACCAACCCAAGGGGTCCCTGGACTCGCCTGCCGTACAGGAGCTCGAAGGGGGAGAACCCCGTCGAGGCCTGTGGAACCTCTCGGTAAGCGAACAGCAGGTGTGGGAGGTACCGCTCCCAGTCGCGCCCTTGAGTCTCAACCAGCATGCGTAGCATCTGTTTGAGGGTACCATTGAAGCGTTCACACAAGCCATTGGTCTGTGGGTGGTACGCACTCGATACCAGGTGCTTCACCTGCATTTTCTTACAGAGAGCCTCCATTAGGCGAGACACAAATTGGGTCCCTTGATCAGTAAGCATTTCCCTGGGAAATCCTACACGTGAAAAGATGGCCAACAGGGCATCCGCCACCTTATCTGCCCTAGTTGACGACAGAGCTACTGCCTCTGGGTACCGGGTAGCATAGTCTACCACAGTAAGGATGTATTGCTTTCCAGAGCTGCTGGGGACGGCCAGCGGGCCCACAATGTCCACCGCGATCCTCTGGAAAGGCTCCTCTATCACTGGCAAAGGGATCAGGGGAGCCTTAAGAGCAGGCCCCGCCTTCCCCACTCTTTGACAAGTGATACAGGAGCGGCAGTAGTTTGACACATCTGTCCCCATCTTAGGCCAATAGAAGTGTTGAGACAGCCGGGCCTTAGTTTTGCTGATCCCCAAGTGTCCAGCTAGCGGGATCTCATGGGCAATCCGCAACAACTCACCCCGGAATTGCTGTGGGACGACCAGCTGTCTTTCCCTCAACCACTCCTTTTGTGATTCTCCGGGTACTGTCTCCCGGTACAACCTTCCTTGTTCCCAGAACACCTTCTCCTTATCAGTCTCGGAGAAGGGCGTCCCGACAAGTTGTCTCAAACTCTCTAGGCTCGCATCTGTGTGCAGAGCGGCCTGAAACTCCTGGCTAGGGGAAGCCAGAAGCGACGTCAGGGTCCCTTCCCCACGGGAACCCTCTTGGACCTGCTCTGGGTCCACCTCTGGTTCAGTCACAGTGATGACTGAGGAGGGTCCGGAAGGCTGACAGTTATCTGCGTTCCGGGCACTCTGACTGCGGGTGACAGCAGCTACGTAGGCTGTCTCCCCGGGGATTTCTATAGGCCCATCAGCCGGCGCTGCTATGGGCTCTACCTCCCCATCCACCCCCAACACTCCAGGGGCAGTGCTACTTATGGGCCAGTTACCTTCCTCGGTGGCACTGGTCACTTTCATGGCGTCACCTTCCTCACGGTTCCCATGCATCTCCCCATTTCCTGTAGCACCGACACTTGCCCCTGTTAGGGGTTCCTCAGCCGTCTCACTCCGCAGAGCGACGTGGCTGGGCACACCTGTACCTATGGACACATTAACCTTCACAGAAAAATCATTATCAGGTTCAGCTGGCACAGGTACAACATTTTCACCATCAATCCTAGGGAAAAAATCATTAGTAGATGCATCAACACAAGATAAAGCATGGTCAGGTAACACATGCGATTTCCCATCATCATCATCATCAGGGTTAACTTTACCCTCATTAGTAGATTGGGGAGGGGTGTCAGGAACGTAGTATGCATACATCCTCCCCAAATCAGTCCCCAACAAAACATCAGTGGGCAAATTATCAGACAGCCCCACTTCCTTCACCCCGCTCCCAGCACCCCAATCAATAAAAACCCGGGCCATTGGTAAGGGACAGCTGATGCCCCCAATCCCAGTGACAGTTAGGGTTTTCCCCGGAATGATTTCTTCAGGGGCCGCCAGTTCGGGTCGGATGAGGGTTCGTTCAGCCCCGGTGTCCTTGAGGCCTGTAGCAACATGGCCTCCCACAGTGACGGGCTGTACGTTGTCACACACCCTCCCAACCACACCACCCACCAAAAGAACTGCTGCATTAGGCCCTGGGGCCTTGGCTGGGGGGTTCTTCGGCCTGTCTGGACAGAAGGTACTGATATGCCCAGGCCGCTTGCAGGTGTAACACGCGCGAGGTTCGGTGGTAGGTCTGGTGCTGTTGGCCACAGGGACAGGACCTCTGGTGTGTTGGCTGGCAGGGGTACTGGCGTTGGTTGCAGGCTTACCCCCTCTCCAGCTGGTGGTGACTGGCTTCCGCGCTTCCGATCTACGGTTGGCCTCATAGGCATCGGCAATCTGCGCTGCTTTCGTCACGTCTTTGGGTTCTCTGTCCATCACGAACTGTCGCACCTCAGCTGGGCAAAGATGAAAAAACTGGTCTTTGATCATCAGGTCTCGCAGCTGTGCAAAGGTGGTCACTGACAGTCCTTGGGTCCACTGGTCAAAGTGGGTCCCCAGTCCATGCACCACATCACTGTAACTGTCGTGTGGGCCACGTTGGAGGGTCCGGAACTTTCTACGGTACACCTCGGGTGTAAGCTGGTACTTGGCTATCAGAGCCTGCTTGATGGCCTCATAGTCTCCATCTTGTTCTTGAGGGAGGGCAGCAAACGCCTCCAGAGCTTTACCTTTCAGCCCTGGTGTCAGGTATCGGGCCCATTCATCTGTAGGCAGCCGGTACTGTCTGCAGGCTTTCTCAAAGGCCCGCAGAAAAGTGTCCAAGTCTCCGTCCTTCTCCATAACAGGGAAGTGATCGGGCCGGGGCTTAGGTATCTGAGCGCTGCTGGGCTCACGGTTGGTCTGAGACAACCCCTGCATTTGCAGTCGGGCTAACTGCAGCTGGTACTCCCGCTCAGCTTGCCGCTCGGCTCGCTGGGCCTGTGCCTCTCTCTCAGCTCGGGCCTCTCGCCGGTATTGCTGAATCAGCTGCCGACGTCCCTCATGGTCGTCAGTGGGGAATTCTTTCAAGGCCGCCTGCAGGTGGGGGTCCAATTCGCCCGGATCGCTAACAGGGCCAGCATTCAGTGGTTGGACCTCTGCTGCAGCACCATGTTCGCTGGTGCTGGCTTCTGCGGCCTCTGAGCTCTGAGATTGGTCTCGAGCGGCTTCCCATTGCACCAGATCTGCGACCAGTTGGGCTTTGTTTTTGCTTGCAGAGTCAATGTGCTGTGACTTGCATAAGGCGACAAGGGTGTCTCTGGTCTGCTGCTCATAGAAGGTTTCTCCCAGCACAACCATGGTTGTCAAATAAAAGATAGGATAGAAAAACGAAGAGAAAGGGAGGGGATAATTACCAGTACGCAATTGTCTCACAACTAAAAAGCACTGAGTTCGTTCTCCAAACTTATTTGCGCAGAGTCCTCGCAAGAACTTTCTGCAAGTTTTTAGTGAGAGGAATGATTACTCAAACCAAATCACTAATGCTCTAAGATATCCCACCGCCTTGCCACCAATTGTCACGATTCCCCTGACCGCTGTCACCACTGGGTCAGGATTCACACCGTGACCATCACCCCTACGTCACGGATCAGGGTGACTTTAGGCCAACAGACGGCTATCACATGTGCAGGGGGGCTTATCTTAGTTATCCCTCCACTGCTAACAATGTGATGAAAAACCACACACAAGGCTATTGACCTCTTAGTTTACAGCAGGGGCTTATTCTAGGTATCCCACTGCTTTTCTATATACCACGAACTGCAGGGATTTATGTATATCCCGCTTACAGTTCCACTTAACACTTGCAGCTCTCTGGCGCCCCCCTTTCTCTCAGGTCAGATTAGGTACTGCACCCTGGGTAATTAGTCGCCAGAAAGGCTGCCTGCTATGTACTGGCTATTGGGCACGCTGCAGCGACGCGATAACTACTCCCACACAGGCAGGAACAATAATTATTAACGTCGCAGCCGCTACAACATAACCCAAAAGTCTGCACACTTCTCGCTGCCACCAGCTTCGATTAAACGGGTCCGAAGCTAACCCAACACAACAGTAACAGTAGCGTATTTCACTTCAGAAGACAGGGTAAGTTTAGAGCATGGATGAACGAACTAATATATAATAGTATATTCCATTGAAATTAATTAGGCAGTGCTTTATGAAAAATATTTTATAAAGAAGTTACAAAGGAGACAATTGCCAATATGTACAAGGGTAATTATGAAATAAACAGGGATTAAATGAGAAAAAAGTATCACTCACATGTTCAAAGCATGACAGGCAACCAGGCTAGGGCAGTTTCCATATATCCCAGTCCATGGGATGCTGCTGGCTTCAGGAGAGGACAAGAAGTCAGGAAGAAATCTAGCAGAGACACAGCTGGGGATGTGTGCAGCCAGTTATACTTTCAAGGCTGTGACATCACAGAAAGGCTGGCTTATCCAGACCCTCCTCTCTCTACATTCTGCCTAAACTTTAAACTATTCTCTCTGATTTCTATAACTTCACTACAAAACATGTCAGCGTCCTAAAAAACCCAGCATTCTAATGAGATCAAATATGTCCTATCTGGGATACATATTTCCAGAGAAATCCCTACTTCTTTACCAGATGGAGTTAGAAGCTCGTGTTTCGCGGGTTGTGTAGATACACCGAGTGAGAATAAAAATATATATTTTCGTATTTCTAGCTTAAATCGTTTGCCTAATATCTAACAAAAACTAAACAAAGAATCTTTCCTGAATCTTGGAGCCACTTTTCCAGTTTGAACTAGAGAATGTGGGAGGGGTGAGGGACTTTCCTCTGAGCCTGGAATTTACGACCCCAGAGCAATAAAACCTCTCTTCCCCCATACTCTCAGAGAAGGAAAGCCAGGAATTTGCAGCTACAAACTGTTGCTCCAAGAAGGGGGGCTTAGCCCACTCAGGCTAGCCAGAGAACTACTTATGATATTTCATACCATATCGTGACAGTGGGGTCCCCCTATATTGTATAGCCAGAAAGGCTACGCAGACAGCTGCGGGCTTATATTCATAGCCTAAAGAGGGGCCATGGATATTGGCCCCCCGGCTACAAATACCAGTCCGAAGCTGCCACAGAAATGGCGAATCTGTAACATGCGCCAATTCTGGCACTTAGCCCCTCTCTTCCCACTCCCATGTAGTGATGGGATATGGGGTAATACGAGGTTAATGTCAATTCCGGCACTTAGCATCTCTCTTCCCACTCCTGTGTAGTGGTGGGATATGGGGTTATAAGGGGTTAATGTCACGTTGTTATTGTAAGGTGACATTAAGCCGGCTTAATAACGGAGAGGCGTCAATAAGACACCTATCCATTATTAATCCAATAGTAATAAAGGGTTAATAACACACACACACATTAGGAAAAAGGTATTTTAATATTCTTCATTTAACCATACTTACCATACTTCAGCGCCTGCAAAAAACGTAAAATAATAAACCGCATACTACCTGTCCGTCGTAGTCCAATTAATAACGAGTGTCCTACGACGATCTCCCCTATAGAACAGTGACATCGGGTGATGTCACTGCTCTATAGGACCCTCAGTGACACAGTGACAGGAGAAAGTGGCTCCTGCACTGCATCACTGAGGTTACTCTAGTTCACTGGTCTCACTTTATGGCAATTGCTGCGTGGGAAAAATTCTCACACAGCAATGCCAAAAGTGAGACTAGGGACTTATTTTTACAGCGGCGGAGGAATACAGTGTGGAAGAGAGCGGTCGGATCAACTGATGCTGCCGTTCTCCACGGGAGCTCATCATGGGACACTCGTGGATTTCTGCGGACAGGGAGTATATTGGTTGTTTGTTATTTTAATCTTTTTTACAGGTGACACTGGCTTTGGGGATCAAAATGACAACTAATGGTGAGTATGTACTCTATGTTAAATGTACTGTATGTCTGTATGTATAGCCCACACAGAACCCCGGCAGCTCGTACAGAGCCCCGGCAGGAACATACAGACCCCGGCAGCCCGCACAGAGCCCCGGCAGCTCGCAGAGCCCCAGCAGCCCACAAAGAGCCCGGCAGCCCACACAGAGCTCCCGGCAGGCACACACAGACCCTCGGCAGCCTGCACAGAGCCCCGTCAGCCCACACAGAGCCCCGGCAGCCCGCACAGAGCCCCCGGCAGGCTGCACAGACCCCCGGCAGCCCCCACAAAGCCCCGGCAGCCCATACAGAGCCCCCGGCAGTCACGCACAGACCCCCGGCAGCTCGCACAGAGCCCCGGCAGCCCGCACAGAGCACCCGGCTGTCATGCAAAGATCCCCAGCAGCTCGCACAGAGCCCCCGGCAGGCGCGCACAGACCCCCAGCAGCTACACAAAGCTCTGGCAGCCCGCACAGAGCCCAGCCAGCCTGCACAGAGCCCTGGCAGCCCGCACAGAGTCCCGGCAGCCCACACAGAGCCCCGGCAGCTCACACAGTGCCCCCGGCAGGCAAGGACACACCCCCAGCAGCCCGCACAGAGCCCTGGCAGCCCGCACAGAGCCCCCAGCAGGCAGGCACAGAGCCCCCGGAAGTCCACACAGAGCTCCTGGCAGGCACACACACAGAGCCCCGGCAGCCCACACAGAGCCCCGGCAGCCCACACAGAGCCCCCAACAGTCATGCAAAGATCCCCAGCAGCTCACACAGAGCCCTCGGCAGGCAAGCACAGACCCCCGACAGCCCACACAGAGTCCCCGGCAGGCTGCACAGAGCCTTGGTAGCCTGCACAGAGCCCCCAGCAGGCAGGCACAGAGCCCCCGGCAGTCCACACAGAGCTCCTGGCAGGCA
Source organism: Ranitomeya imitator (assembly GCF_032444005.1). Classification (NCBI taxonomy): domain Eukaryota; kingdom Metazoa; phylum Chordata; class Amphibia; order Anura; family Dendrobatidae; genus Ranitomeya; species Ranitomeya imitator. The sequence goes on from NC_091284.1 coordinate 616,860,515, forward strand.
CACACACAGAGCCCCGGCAGCCCACACAGAGCCCCGGAAGCCCGCACAGAGCCCCCAACAGTCATGCAAAGATCCCCAGCAGCTCACACAGAGCCCTCGGCAGGCAAGCACAGACCCCCGACAGCCCACACAGAGCCCCCGGCAGGCACGCACAGAGCCTTGGTAGCCCGCACAGAGCCCCGGTAGACCGCACAGAGCCCCGGCAGGCCCATACAGACCCCCAGCAGCCCGCACAGAGCCCCAGCAGGCCCGCACAAAGCCCCGGCAGGCCCGCACAGACCCCACCCACATACACAGACACGCACAGTGTCCACCCATGCACCGCCCACATTCTTCCCCTCTCCAGAACAGGAAGTAGAAGGACAAAAAGGGCTTATTTACATTCTGATATTTGTGTCCCATTGACTTGCATTGATATCGGGTATCGGTATCAGCAATATCCGATATTTTTTGGATATCGGCCGCTCCAATCCGATACCGATACTTCTAGACATTGGAAGGTATCACTCAACAGTACTCATCACTAGTGGAGATATATTAAAACCAAGCAGGTGGGAAGTTGTATTTAAATCATTGGCACCAACAAGGAAGCACCAAGCTTTCAAACTCTGTTTGAACAGTCATTCGGAGAGTCCCTTTAATAAAGCTGTCCTTGTGTTAGAAAGCTAAATATGGGTTCAACAAGCTCTTAGGAAATGTTAGTTTTATAGTTTATGCACATTCTTTCAAGCAAATTGATTAGCTGTATCAATATTCATGGCAAATTTATTCCTCGCAAACCAATTTATTGACTATCATTCAGGAAACTTGGCAAAATTTAATTTAAGAAATATTTTCTCATCTCTAATTAGATATGACTTTTGTATGAATTGCAGATTGTCCATTAGCTATATTATCCACCAAATGTCTGAAAGTACAGTGGGTGGCAAAATATATGAAATAGGAAAGTTAACAAATTATGGGTATAATAATAATTTATCACTTTAGTAAAGAAACCCAAGCCCCTCCATTTCAGATATCATTCAATGAAATTGAATTAAAGCCTATTCTATATGTTCAAAGTTTGTTTTTTCTTCATTTTAATACTATTATCATCAAATAAAATGGTAGACTTATCAGGTAAACTGTAGGTTAACATTTAGGTTGTATTCTTCTCGAGTAAAAGAAAAGTTTAAAGTTTTAAAAAGATTATTATTCTGCTTACTTTTGTGCTACCACATGTGAGAATATTCTGACAGACAACCTTAATTAATATAAAATAGATGCCAGACAAATGTTAAAGCAAACATTTCATGTTCAGAGTTGGATGTTATTTACCTCTCTAAAATAGTACTGAGACAAATGACAGCATAAATATACAGTAGCTCTTTCCCATAACATGCTAGCATAGAGAGTAGTATTTTAATGTTCAGCAATTAATTTTACAGTGGAACAAAAAAAAAGAAAATATATTACTTGAAAATGGTAATGATGTTTTTGACACTGTTCCAAGCATTAACACATAAAATAATATTAATATACCAATAAATGAAAGATAATTAACGCAATAGCAACATGGAGTCCAACCACAGCTTAAGCATTGCACTGTGTTATATATATATATATTGTAGACATTGCTAGAGTTTTAAGGCAGCCAACATGATTAAGTTGAATCCTAATTGACTTCTCCATTAAAAATTCAGGCATAGAAACTCCTTTAACCTTTATTATTGATTGAACATAACATTCACCATTCAATTATAATGCAAAATGAACATTTGTTATAATGTAAAAAAGATGTATTAGCAATTTCCTTTAACTCAATAAATTCAATGGCAGAAGTTGTACGAAAGTGAAACGCTAAAGAAAAACTAAACTAAAAATGTTAAACTATAGTATTTGAAATTTATTTATTTTAATTACCCCTTTTGAATATATGTACTTAGGTGTTTAAAAAGTATGTGCACACGTTACATTTTTTTATACTTGTATTTTGTATAAAAAAAAGGTTGAATTTATAGTGCCAACAAAGTGAATGAGATTACTGAAACCTCATGCACATGCTGCTTATTTCTCCTTGCAGATTTGAAGTAGTTCCAAATCTGCAGCATGTCAATTCTCTCAGCTTTTTTTCTGTTTTTTTTTTTTTTAAATGAATGCCAAAAAGCACCGAAAATGCAGCAAAAATAAACTGGTTCCTACCTCTTGACATTTGTTGTTACATTGTTCTGTTTCGGTATGGTGAATCAAACTGCTTTTTGCAAACCTGGGTAAACTATTACATTAACTTGAGACAATTCAGTGTGTAGATATGTTTTGGAACACCTGCTTAAATTGTGACATTGGAGACACATACATGCTACAACGATATTACAGACAGGCTGGTGTTACATTAGCTTTTTGGCTGTCATGTGAACACTACCTAACATTTTTTGGTTGATTCCACATTTTTCCAGAGTTGTACATGTTTTTTGAAAAAGACGTAAACATTATGCTTTTGTCCAAAACACAGCACTAAAACAGATGTGGTAGCATGATAGAAAAAAACATTATACCATGAATAAATAAGTTAGAGCTGCTACCGGTAGCCCCTACTGCACTGCTGGCAGCACCTGTCCTGGTAATAGTAGTACCAAACACAGTTTACACTTGGCCTCTTTTGTCAGGCATATCAGTGAGGAGGAAGCGGAAGGAATAATGGAACATATGTCACATCTTTTGGGGGTCGAGTTCCCGACTCTGCACGGGGGGAATCTTGGGCCATCTCCGCTGCGGTCTCCCATTCTTCTCCTGCCGCAGTGAAGTCTGCTCAGCGGAGACGTCAGTCCCAGTGTCTCACTCAGTCTGACTCTGTGCAAAGGGTTACTGCTGCTTTTCCAGCTTCTGCCATTGAAGCCATTTCTGGGCAGCGGTGAACAGACGCTTTTGGAACTAAATCCTGCTTCTCCCCTTCTGATCATGCCCAGGGTAAGATCTCTCATTGGAGATCGAGGGTCACATGCTTAGATACTGCAGCAAAACCCATTGGTTCTCCAGGAAGGTCCTGACGTTGCTCAGGTTCTGTGGCAGCCTCTCATTGGTCCTTCTAGGAAGGTCCTGTACTTGCTGCAGCTATAAAAAGTTTGCATGGCCACACGGCCATGCGCTAGTATCAAATCTAAGTTATGTGCTTTGCGCCAGTGTGGTTACATGTATATGTGTTCAGGGACTCGGCTGAAATAAGTCCCTAGAATACCGGCACCTCCGGTGAGGAGATTGTGTGTATGGATTCAGGGCCCCGGCTGAAATAAGCCCCTAGAATACTGGTTCCTCCGGTGAGGAGATTGTATGATTGCCTCTTTGATTGTGTAACCACAAACTGTTATCTGCTTGGCAGCTGCTGTGTACTCCTGTGAGTTTAACAGGACACAGTGCTTTCTTTAGGCGACTCTGTGAAGTAACAGAGTTCACTTCTACCGCCATATAGGGCCACCATTGGCCAGCAGCAGGTTCTCTCCTGCACGGTGGACCCCAGGCTGCAAATGCACCAAATAACATCTCTCTATTTACTCGTTCCGCCAGCCCTAACAACATCCTTTGCAGAATTCACAGCAGGATGATCTAGATTCTGTCAGTGACACCAACAGCTTGCTTGAGTCAGTATTCTGTTCAGTCAACCTCTTTTGCTGTCATAACACTTAATGATGTACATAGCAGGATTCTAATTTTGTCAATAACACCGGTTTCTGTTTTGCCTCTTAGTCCCCTAACCCCCAGCCCTTTAGGGGCTAAGGAAAACACTTCACCAGGTCAACTAATTCCAGTTGATTTATTGAAGAGATGAACAGTCAGCTCATGTACTTTGATTACATGAGGTTGAAGGAAATAGAAGACACAATTCTAACCCCAAACTGTTTTGCTGGCTCGTGAAGATCTGGTGCTAGGGGCTCTGGTAGGGATAGCAGCACTATGACTCAGGGCGTGGAATATGAGAGACAGGGATGAGTTGCTCAGGCCATTTTTCACACAGAGGAGACTGAGTCAGCTGAGTCAAGGAAAATACTGTTGATGATTGACAACCAAATCAGAGTGCTGAAGATGGGATGTCATCAGAGTGAGAGGCTTGTTGAGTCAGTATTAAAGAGCAGAGGTGATGTCCAGTTAAAAAATCTTATGGGGGAAGATGTGATCGTTCTGCAGTCAGCTTAGGAGCAGGTGATTTTGTGACTGTTCTTGGTGGAGGAGGTTCAACTGTGCCTGACATCTGAAATCTAGGTGCCAGTCATGGTGTTGGCTATACCTATGTGTTAACCTCTCAGGTTTGGGAATTCTTTTCCACATTGCCTGAGAACCAATATATTTCAGTGTGCAGGTTATGTTGTAAAATAAACCATGTACATCTTGACTTTTAATTGATTAGGAATTATGTCACTCTGTCAACATATACAGTGGCTGACATCCATTATTCATGTGGGAAAGCAAACCGAGCAGCAAGATAAGCAAGGCTCATGATGACCTCCTTCTTCTTCTCATGATCGCAACCAGACTGCCTACATAAGTAGTACTTTGTTGTTCTCATCAGTCACATCATCATCCTCTTCTTCTGTTTTCCATACTTTTCCTCCTCTCCCTCCATTATGTCATCAGTTTGTCTTTTGAGTGCCCAAGAGACATGCATTTAGTTATCAGTTTTTGTGAAAACTGAGCTTCTAAATATCCAAGTTCCCTCACAATTGCTACCAATCAACCTGGATTGTACTGCCTTTTGCAAAGAATCAGTGCTCAGACTCAATTGCCAATACCTAGCATCATTATTTAAAAAAAAAAAAAAAAGCTGTACCAGAAAGGTTTAAGCACACAATGATTTTTTTTCTAAAACAACATTTATCTTGTTCAGTCCATCAATTTGTTAAAACAATCTACTTCTCTGTAAGATTTAGTGAACATAAATTTTATTGTGCCTGCATCTGGATTGATTTTACTCTGCACTGGTTTTTACCTCTGCCTAGTGATGGCAGAGCACAAAGGGCAAAATTGTTGTAGGTGATGTTTTATCTGCCATTCCACAAACCTGTGGAAACTAAGCAGAGATACACTATCTGAACACTGACTGTGTTTTTTCTCAGGTAGATAGCCTGAACCCCAATCCAATGGACTTCTGGCTCTGTAGACCATTGGTAAGAACTATCCCAGTTTGTCAACTGTGTACTGTCATGTTCAGCATCCAGTATACTAGCAGAGAGGACGTTCAGTACAGCTGGTGGTTTTGCTACACCGAAGTTGACCAGGTTAACGTTCTAAAGAGGGGAACCTTACATTTGTCAAAATGAATCATGCGTGGATCAATAGCCACTTTCATTCACCTATGGATGATGCTTATGATTAGATTGGCCGTATCATTTGCATGCCTGTCCATTGTGTGTCTTCTATTCTGTTCTGCTGCTGCCATTGCAGCCCAGTAGAGAGTATCTACTCCCTCTCCATCATGTCCGCCATACTTGCAGTACTGCTTCTGCCCTGGCTGCCATTGATGACCCAAAAAAGCTAGATATCTCTTTGCCTGACCCATCCTATTTTTCTACCTTGTGACATCTGACACTGCCATTGTCCTACTACTAATTGTACACTCTTGAGGGTACACAAACATGAAACTGCTCCCAAAATACAGAAAATGTATTTGCACGGCTTGTTTGTAAGCTATTGATTCTTCACTTTGAAAACAACTAACCTATTTCTGTTCTCTAAAAAAAGGGTTAATTGTTGGAAGGTTGTTGTTTTCCAGAAGGACAAAGGTGGCAGCCATTGTGGCCTTCAGTAGGCCACCGGATTAAAAAAAAAACTATTGGATATTCCAATTGTGCTGCAGGGTCCCAATGGGCACCAGTACACACAGGCAATTGCTCTCAGTGATTGTCAGGAGCATTTAAAAAGAACCTGTCAGCATGATTTAGCCCTATAAACTAAAGGCAATATGATGCTGATTACCTTCTGTGAAGTAATCTGATCTGTGGTTGTTGAATAACTATACTCTAAAGTTTTGTTCTAATGACATCTTCTGTGCATAGCTGTGTATCTAGTGGGCCTAGAGGGAAGTTCTGCTCCTCTGACCCTGGCAGCCACTATCATTGAGGTGGTTGGTGTATGTGCGGTGTGGCCAGTCTTCAAGCTTTCAATAAAATGCCGCCACCGGCGAGGCATGGACAAATTGAGATTTCTACTTTGTCATTGAGCTAAAATCTTGATCTGCACATGCACCACCACTGGAGCCATTTTACTGAAAACCAGTAGAATCACACTGCACACACACTGCCCACCCCAATGAAGGTGGTGGAGGCGCGGAATTTAATAAAAAAGGCAGTTCACTGAATAGTCAGTGACCTGTAAAAGAAACAGAGGAGGCTGGTGGAGAGACAGAGAACCAGAAGAAGACCCTGCCCCCAGGCCCGCCCCAATGTACATCAATGCACAGAAGATGTAATTAGATGAAAATTTTAGAGGATGATTATTCAACAATCACAGATCGGATTCATTCACAGCAGGTGTCAGAATAATCAGCATCACAATGCTATTACGGACATGTCCTTACTTTATAGTGCTAAATCCTGCTAACATTATCTCTTTAGATAGTTAAGCAGCAGTAATTAGAGCAGACTTCAGGCATTGCTGTTATACGATGATGTCAGCTGTGGATCACAGCCAGTATTTGCTGGGTATGATGCAGGCTCAGCTCCTGAGCATGCTCCATGTACAGGGATGAATCATGTCACATACCAAACCATCATATGTTGACAAATGGTCTCCTAGACATCACATAGGTTGTGTTCTTATTTACTATATTGTGGTTAAAGCATTGTAGGTAGCAAAAAAGGCCCTACACAGATTATAACATTAGAGTACGATCTGTACCAATTTATAGCATTCCACTCGAGGGTAGAACTGCTCTTTAAAAAACAATATTAACCATGTAAACATGCAACTCTAAGGAGCGTGAAACCTTAACTGTGAAAAAAATAATAAATCTGACTTTTCCAGTGATTAACAAAACCTGATTGCCTTGGAAATACACCATCACAGTAGATTGGATTAAAATACAGAATATTGAAAAGGTCAAAGCAATGTAGTGCTTATTTTAATTCATGGAGCGTAGAACACATTAAATGTCTGATTTCCCATACTTCGCAATTAGAACAAAAAGCCCAATATTTGTTACACGCATATCACAAGCAATCTCACATTTCAATTCACAGAAGCTAAAAGCACATCATTTTAGCATTATTTGTTAATTAAGAATGCTACATGAATACTGTGAACATGTCAGGTTTCTTGGCTGAACGCAGTGCTTTGCACTTTGACATGTGTAATAAAACTTTTCTTGTACACGGAGAAGATGATCTATGAAACTCACAATATTTTAAAATCTCACAATGGTTTTTCATAAGATATCAATTTTGTTAATACCATATAATTAAAACATGTCAGTGCATAGCAAGTTGTAGTCTAAATTAATGACTACGTGAATTATTTTAATTAAATAACCAATTACAGAAAAATCATAAGCATGAGAGTTGACATTTAAATGAATGTCATTTAAATTGCTTCCGAACATTGTCTCATCTAGAACACTAATGTAGAATGAACTATCATATCAACATAGATTATCATTTAAAATACGAAAAGGTGATAGAGTAGAAAGATATACAATCTATACATAAATAACAAAATACATGCAAAAACTTGAAAAATCTATTAGCGTTAATTAAATTTATCCTTGTAACAGTCATTTACATTACAACAACCTCTTATTAAAAGTAGTAGGCAAGAGGAAAGAAAAACTAGCCTAAGGCTATATTCACACTTAGCGGTTTTTACCGCGGAACCGCCGCGATTTTGATGCTGCGGGTTCGCAGCAGTTTCCATAGCGTTTACAGTAACATGTAAACCCTATGGAAACCGCAAACCGCTGTGCACATGCTGCGGGAAAAACCGCGCGGGAACGCAGCGGTTTACAACCCGCAGCATGTCACTTCTTTGTGCAGAATCGCTGCGATTCTGCACCCATAGGAATACATTGAACCGCTTACTTCCCGCATGGGGCTGTGCCCACGTTGCGGGAAGTAAGCGGATAATGTGTGGGTGGTACCCGGGGTGGAGGAGAGGAGACTCTCCTCCAGGCCCTGGGAACCATATTTGGGGTTAAAAAATAAAAAATCTGGTTATACTCACCCTCTGATGTCCGGAGCTCCTGGGCGCTGCACGTGGCTGTCCGGTCAGAGTTGCTGTGCGACCAGGACCTGCAGTGACGTCGCGGTCACATGACCGTGACGTCACGAAGAGTCCTTCTCCCACAGCATCTTTGGAACCGGACCGCCGGGTGCAGCGCCCAGGAGATCCGGACATCAAAGGGTGAGTATAACCAATTTTTATTATTTTTAACATTACTATTGATGCTGCATATTGCTGCATATGCAGCATCAATAGTATAGGCAGAAACCCGCAGCGGAAAACGCGGAACAAACCGCGATAAATCTGCAGGGAGAACCGCAGTTGTTTTGCCCTGCAGGGACCCGACGCAAGGTGTGCACATAGCCTAAGTCTACACATGTCTCTTGATAAGTGTAGCTGGGATGTCCTATTATATTGGCCAAATATGCAATTTCTATTCTTTTCTACATTTCATTTCAATAAAGGTTATTACTAAAAAAAATAATAAAAAGGTTAATAAAATAATATAAGGTTAATAAAATAATATATATATCACTGTATGCATAGTCATGCTCTGCATTTATAAGATAAGACAGAAGTACAGTGATGCACTAATCTGTGGAAATGATGATGCTGTTTTTCTATGTTACTAACTAAATTTAAAAATAAATGGTCCGACACTTCAATACTGGCACTTTGCACATCAGTCTCCATGCTGAGTCTGCTGAAGTAACATACACCAAACTCTACTATCATTTATATTTTTGTATTACTGTGCTAGACCATGTCTCCCATTTTTCAAAAAGTTGGTAGAGCTAATGTAAGAATGCCACAAATTGCAATATTTTTGTTCAATATTAAAAATTTTGCAACACTTGCAACATTTTTCTCCCGCTTTCTTGTGTAAGCAATTTGATGAATAAGTCCTTATATTCTGAAATATTATCACCTTTTCTCATAAATTGTAAGCTTGCAAGTAGGGCCCTCACTCCTTAAGTTCGACCCTTAAGTTTTTGTGCCTACTGAAAAGCAAATCCCTACATCTATTGTTTCTGTGACTTAGAATAAATGGTTGCCTCATAATTATGTTAAAGGGACTCTGTCACCTGAATTTGGAGGGAACAATCTTCAGCCAATATCCAATATTGCAGCCAGCATGCAGCCAGCGGGTAAGGAAAGGGTGAATCAAACACCCGAAAACCCCAGCCCTATGGCTGAAGATTGTTCCCTCCAAATTCAGGTGACAGAGTCCCTTTAAAAACATACAATATGTAATTATGAAAAGAATGCAATAAAAACACAATCAGAAAATATAAAATAGATTAAAGAAGTTTTCTGGTCGTATGATATTGATAACCTATACTGAATAGTAGCTGATCTGCAGTTCTCACCAATGGCCACTATGCAGTGAACAGAGATGTGTCATTTACTTTCCTTTAAAGGGGTGGTGCTGAGGTCAAAGACATTTTAGGCTATTTGCACACGTTGCGGATTAGGCTTAGGAATTTCTGGTGTGGATTCTGCATCTCTTGGTAGAAAATGCAGGTGCAGATTTGTCGCATTTTTTTGTGTGGATTTTGTGTGTTTTTAGTGTGGATTTGCTGCGTTTTTTACCCCTATGGATTTCTATAATGGAATGGGTACAAAAATGTTGCAGATCCGCAAAAAAAGAAGTGACATGCTACTTCTTTTAAACCGCAGAGTTTCCGCACGGAATTTTCTGCACTTCTGCACATCGTTTTTTTCCCATTGATTTACATTGTACTAGTGTAGATCAATTGCAGATCTGCAGCGTTTCTGCACCGCAAAAAACGCTGCGGACACAAAGGAAATCCGCAACCTATTCCTTATCTATTTGCTGCCGTAATATAAACTAATATCTAATATTCTTGCATTAAAAACTCCCTACTGTTTCTTAGCTATACTATCTAACTGATACTGTGGCTCAGTGGTTAGCACTGCAGCCTTGCAGTGCTGGGATCATGGGTTCAAATCCCACCAAAGAAAACATCTGCAAGGAGTTTGTATGTTCTCCACGTGTTGGCATGGGTTTCCTTTTTGTCGCTACTTCATGTGTGATGACTCTTCATTTGAGAATCACAGTGCATGCCAGGACACTCAAGTGAAGGGTCATCAGAGCAGAAGGCAAAGGCTGCAGTCACTGATACAGCCTCTGCCACATCCTTGAAATAAAGCGTCATCAGTCAGGGGTTGGGCTAGGCCCTACACGCGCTTATTGTGTGATGTGCACAATGACAGCGCTCTGTGTGATGCTAGCTTAGATCAATAATAATAAGTCAGTAACACAGAGAGTGCACTGTCATAGCACGGTGATGGTGTCAGGCTACCCAATTACTTGCAGCCCTGTTTTCTGCAGGCTATGTAGTCTCTCACGCTCAGTGACTGGCTAGAATGTTAACGTGCTATTGACGTGACATCACTCCTCTAGTCACAACACAGGAACTGGAGAAGCGAAGGGAAGCCAGACACTATGCAAAAGGAGGGTGAATGCCTGGTGAGTTTGTTATTTTATGTATTTTACACACTTTGAGGAACATTGTATTAATAAAATTGTACTTAATCTTTAAGGTGCATTTACACCATTCCTATGAACGTTTCCGATTATCGGCCAGTGTAAATGGGCTGCCAATTACCCTAGTGACAAAGCAAACCTTTGTTCTCTACAACACATCATCCTCTGTAAATGTGCTGTCTAGAAGAATGACTTTCTCTGCGCACATAACGAACTCTTACTCAATGCTTTGTGTGCATCAGAAGCACAGTCAGCCTGACTAAACAGGCTGTTAAATGAACACTGATCAGCAAACAAGCAGCTGATCATAGGACGCTTAGGGTATGTGTCCACGTTCAGGATTGCATCAGGATTTACCTGCATAAAATCCTGACCAAATCTGCACCAGAGGTCACTGGCAGGTCACCTGCGTTGTCCTTGCGTTGTTTCTGCAATGTAAGGACATGCTGCGTTCTTAAAAGATGTGCGCATGTGCGTTTTTGCGGGTATACCGCATGCGTCTTTTAATGCATAGAGGAGACGGGAGTTCATGAAATCCCCTCCACTATGCTGTAACATCGGGACGCTGCGTTTTTGACGCTGCGGCTCAATGCAGCGTCAAAAATGCAGCGTTTCCTGAACATGGAAACATACCCTCAACATCCACCATAGGACAGTGTAAATGACACAAACTTCATCAAGCAATAAGCAGGTGTAAGGGGTATGATATTGATCCTTTAAGATGTTTTATTTAATTGTGATACTGCTATTCTATCTGGTGTATTATCACACTGCATTTCCTGGTACTGCTACACGTACAAGTGTATTACCAGCCATGCATAAGAGTATTGCTACACCTGAAGTGTATTACTCTGTATATATTATAGGTTACCCGTTTTGCACCGTTATTGTTGATAGGGAAAGTGAGTTCCCCGGGCCGTTCATTACATATAGTGCTAGGGGGAGTAGTACCCTAAGTTGGCCACTAGATGGTTGCATTATTAGTGAGGTAGTAATAGTTAATTGTAGGAGTGACACGGTGGGATAAGTAATGAGGTTTTCCCAGGTTTAGGCAGTTGGGGTGGGATGCCTATGTGGAACACAGGGCTGGCTAGCCCAAGTCAACACCGTGTCCCGCAACATTTGCCAGAAGAGTGGGCCCAGCAGTCAGTATCCAGGGGGCCAGAGTACAGAACGAAGCACAGCGACACCAGAGATGGCGGTGCAATATAAGTGGGACTGCAGTGCTATAGGAAGAAGGCTAAGCAGATCGAGAGCAAGGTATCCAAGATGTGGCAGATTTTTGCATGGGCCACTATTCTAAGGACTGAGGTGAAATGGAAGAGAGTACCCCCCATGAGAAGCAGGAATTCTGGGCATTGAGGACACTGAGGGACCAGAGGAAACGAACCGTCCCTTGGACAGGCTAATCGGCAGAGAGAAGAAGCAAGGGAAAGTGATGCCAATTATTATTATTGACTGTGCCCTGGATAATGCTGTGTTAACTCTAAACAGCAAAAGTACAAAAAGAGGATTCAGAGATCCTCCAAAAATTAGAAAAAACAGCAAAACATGGCAGAGGTTCTTACCTGCCTAGGCCTTCAAACAAATGCACTAACAGGATGCAGTGGACCCATGTGGTAAAATAGAAACACAGGTGCAGCATAACCGATGACGCAGCCACTCACCAGCTACCAAACTAATGGAGGGGGCGGCTGCTTGGCACATAGCTGCACATAAAAACTTGCATGTGGCGCTGTTCACACAATGGAGATGCACAGCATCCAGGCAGGCCTAGTAGTGACACCCTTCTATTAGATCAGGCGGGCCTGCCCAGCGCTATCCAAATGCACCCCATGTGCACAGACACCACAGTTTACAAGTAGAAAATGGGCCCAACTGCACCCCGAAAAAAAAGTGCAAAAAACACATAAAAAAATATTATGTGAGGTATTGGTTTATATTCTGGCCAAAATACGCAAGCTCATAACCCACGTCAAGGGTCCTCACGCTTATGAGTCCTGCTTATGAGCTGTTTTTTCTAATTTTTGGAGGATCTCTGAATCCTCTTTTTGTACTTTTGCTGTTTAGAGATAGGACTCATAAGCGTGAGGACCCTTGACGTGGGTTATGAGCTTGCGTATTTTGGCCAGAATATAAACCAATACCTCACATAATATTTTTTTATGTGTTTTTTGCACTTTTTTTTTCGGGGTGCAGTTGGGCCCATTTTCTACTTGTAAACTGTGGTGTCTGTGCACATGGGGTGCATTTGGATAGCGCTGGGCAGGCCCGCCTGATCTAATAGAAGGGTGTCACTACTAGGCCTGCCTGGATGCTGTGCATCTCCATTGTGTGAACAGCGCCACATGCAAGTTTTTATGTGCAGCTATGTGCCAAGCAGCCGCCCCCTCCATTAGTTTGGTAGCTGGTGAGTGGCTGCGTCATCGGTTATGCTGCACCTGTGTTTCTATTTTACCACATGGGTCCACTGCATCCTGTTAGTGCATTTGTTTGAAGGCCTAGGCAGGTAAGAACCTCTGCCATGTTTTGCTGTTTTTTATAATGCTGTGTTAAGTAAAGAAGTTTAAGTTAAAGTGAAACCGGGCTGTGACTCTTTAATTGCGGAGCTGTCTGTAGAGAATACACTCTCGTGCTGGGAGATAACCGAAAAGCAGCATGACCTTGTGCTTGGAGGGGTCCAGGGGGCGATACAGGAGTTACTGTCGGCCAAGACAGCAGCCCTGGCCCCGGCTTCCTACACTGGGAAGCAAACAGCCTAAAAAAATTGTGCAAAATTTTAATGAAACACAATTCCAAACTTTTCTTTTCTACCCAAAATATAGGCAATTGTTTAAAAAATTGCCCACAAAGATGTCCATGTCTTTTAATTAGTAAAAACACTAAATCTTTTTGCCACTCATGAAAATATATGAAAGTAATATTTAAAAGGATTATATATCTAAAATGTAGTGATCCTTGAAGGAAACTCGTCTACAGCATTTGATATATTTGATACATGAAACCAAGTATATTCATATCATATTTCTTAAAATCATACTAAGCAGTCTACAAATGACACCTTGTACAATATGTGGCAATATGTTAATTAGGAGACATGAGTCCGATGGGCATTGTGCTGTACTGGGGAGTCTAACATATTTATGACCTTCAATGTGAACTACTCGTTTCTATTGATTGTTGGCTCACCATAGCATCCAGGCTTGGATTGGCCCATGGGGGACAGGTGAATCACGTGGTGGGCCCCTGTACAGAAGTGGGCCCAGAGCTCTCCTTCCCCTTATTTAAGAAGCACTTGGCACAGTGCACTTCATGCACAATATAGAGACAAGGGTGGCATACAGCATTCCATCTATTATTTAACAACCTATGCAGTTTTAGAATGGCTACAGTGATAGCAGAACAGTAGCATGCCAGCAGAATCTTCCCTCCCTAGGCCCGACCTTCCTGACATAACCGCAAACACCCATTCCCCATCAGTCATATTGAAACCTATTGCTGTTACTTAACACCTGCCACTGTGTGAGCATGTATACTCATAGAGCTTAGAGAAAACGTAGTCCAATGCAAATACCAAGCATGAAATGGGTCAGTACCAGGCAGCAGGCTAAGACTGAAATAAAATGTATGTGTCAGCACCTGATATCTGAGTTATCGAGAGATCAGCAAGTCCCATTAGAGCATAGATGGGCGCAGGACTGGCAGCATGTGATGTATATCAGAGTTGGATTCCATCTCCTGATTACCTGGGCAAGTGGAATTGAAATGAAATGTAATATCTTTCTCTTACCCTCTTCCTCTTCCTCTCCCACTCCTTCTCGCTCTCTAAAAAATATTAATGTTATATACATATATTTCAAGCAATTAGAAGTTTTCCAGTTTTGCGATTTGCATCAAATTTATTCAACACAAATCAAATTTTGGAGGAAAATCTGTAGAAGTTGTCAAATGTGAATTTTAAACATTGCATTCATCTCTATTGTGAACTAAATGCACAACACTGCAGCTTCAAAATTAAGAACAAGAGCGAGACTAGAGCAATGAAGGTCTTAATTCTGTATCTGATCAGTGTTCTGCATTCAATGGGCTGTGCAGTAATTGCTAAAAAAATCAAGACATTTGGACATAACTATTATGACATCTTTTGCATATCGTATTTCTGAGACTGACAAAATAGAGTTGCTAATGGATATACCCATTACATTATACCAAGAATCTCAGTACTTCTATAAAGTGATACTGTTCTATGTAAACAGTATATAGTTTATCCACTGCACAAACTATTTGTAGCAATTTCAGAAGAATGGTGAAAGTGAACAACTTGTGACCTTTCTCAATGTTATCAAACACTATTGAAAATATTTTTCAGACGTAAGATAAGATATAGTCCTTGATAACCCGGCAGTGATCAGCAACTCAATTTACAATGTTTACTGACTTGTCACAACATAGAAATGATCTATTTCATTGTCAAACTTTGCTACCAGAAGGTAATTTTTGAAGGTGAATAAAAAATTGCTGAATCTTTTCTCTTGTTCAATAGTGTCAGAACTTCTCTAAACCTCTGAAAATCCTGATTGTCTTTTGCGACTGTCTGATGTTGAGTGCATCAAATCTAAGGAATGGCTATGCTTTGTTATTTTCATTGTTGAGAAAACAAAAAAATGTACCTCTGATAAATTTTCTCTTTGATTACCTCGCCTTCAAAGGATTTAAACCACAGTGAAAGCCTTTGAAATCTTCAGAGCAGAAGAGACATGAGATTTTTTTTATACCGTGAGCATTGAAAAAACAGATGTCATGGGCTTTCATATTAAGACAGGGAAGAATGACTGCTAATTCCAACACAAACAAAAGGAATGTATTCATTATAAATGAGAAGAGGAATAGGAAATTATATTGTTTACTTCTGTAGCAATTTAAATGAGATCAATAGTTAAGAAAATGCTTTTAACAAACAATCCAAAATATACAATCGAAAAAATTGTTACCAGTGTTATGTCACAAATTTGACAAGTAAACATACAAACTGTTGTTCTGTTTTCCTGCCAGCTCTTCCTCTTCCCAGTAATCATATAACAATACAATCTAATATTTTTCCGTGTTACAAAAATGACAAAAACTCTCTAGTATACTATTTTCCACTATCTTTACAATGCTCAAAAGATAAATAGTTTTTGTAGAGTTATATGGAGTTTGGAATGTACCTTGAAAAATATTTGGTTATCTGGAAACATTCCTAGGAGACATTTTTAAGTGAGTTGATTCAGTCCCTCAAGAAATTCAACTGATTGCTTCCTGAATAAAGATAATTAAAACTTTGGATAAAATCTTCCTTTTTTATAAACAGTTGAAGAAGCATATTGTTTGATTATCCAAATAAACAAGCTCTGTTTAATTGTTAGGCAGGATGAATTAAGTTTTGTGTTTTTATGTAAAATACATATTGTAAAATACAAGTAATCCAGAATGGATTATGAACTTAATTTCAGATTAAAAGAGCTGCTGCTGACCTTTTGTATAGCCACCAAGGATCAGACAAGGGAATCATATCAAGTCCAATCCCTCCTTTTGCGGTTTGGGACTTCCTTTGTTGCATACCAAATTAGCATCATTTACAGACCATCAGACGATGGGATTAGTGGGGTCTCTCAATTATTTATTCCTTTTTGTATCTCACACAGCTAATTTTTGCATTCAAGCTATGATGTACTTCTAGGTGTTTTTCTTTCTTTATTCCAAACATTATAATTGAAAAAAAAATGTTGTACGAGGTGTACATTTTTAGGAACAGAAGGGCGATTGCAATGGAAGTGAGGTACAGGTGCTTTTCACAAAATTAGAATATTATCTAAAAGTTAATTTATTTCAGTTCTTCAATACAAAAAGTGAAACTCGTAAATTATATGAAGTCATTACAAACAGAGTGATATATTTCAAGTGTTTATTTCTGTTATTGATGATGATTATGGCTTACAGCCAATGAAAACCCAAAAGTCATTATCTCAGTAAATTAGAAAACTGATTTTAAAATCTGAAATGTTGGCCTACTGAAATGTATGTTCAGTAAATGCGCTCAATACTTGGTTAAGGATCCTACTGCATCAATGCTGTGTGGCATGGAGGCGATCAACCTGTGGCACTGCTGAGGTGTTATGGAAGCCCAGGATGCTTTGATAGCAGCCTTCAGCTCATCTGCATTGATGGGTCTGGTGTCTCTCATCTTTCTCTTGACAATATCCCATAGATACTCAATGAGGTTAAGGTCCAGCAAGTTTCCTGGCCGATCAAGCACAGTGATCAAAACAGGAGTAGAAACGCCAGCTCACCTGTTAGACATGTGTTGTGGGGAAGCACGGATACCGTGTAGTCATCACGTGAAGCAAATGGAGCAAAAAGAAAAAAAAAACAGCTTCCAAAAACTCCAAATTGATTGTGAATAAAAAGCAAAATCCAGTCAGATAAAATCACATAGTAGTGAGTAAAAGGCAAGCTGTTACTCACTACTATGTGATTTTATCTGACTGGATCTTGCTTTTTATTCACAATAAATTTGGAATTTTTGGAAGATGGATTTTTTTTCTTTTGCTCCAAACACAGTGATACTGTTGATTTTAAACCAGGTATTGGTACTTTTGGCAGCATGGACAGGTGCAAAGTCCTGCTGGAGAATGAAATTTCCTTCTCCAAATAGCTTGTCGGCAGAGGGGAGCATAAAGTTCTCTAAAATTTCCTGGTAGACGGCTTCGCTGACTTCGCTGGTATTGATAAAACACAGTGGACCTATACCATCAGATGATATGGCTCCCCAAACCATCAGTGATATTGGAAACTTCACACTAGACCTCAAGCAGCTTGGATTGTGTGCCTCTCCACTTATCCTCCAGAATCTTGGACCTTGATTTCCAAATTAAATGCAAAATTTACTTCCATCTGAAAACAACACCTTGTTCCACTGAGCAACAGTGCAGTTCTTTTTCTGCTTGGCCCAGGTAAGACGCTTCTGGCATTGACTATTGGTTATGGGTGGCTTGACACAAGGAATGTGACACTTGTAGCCCATGTCCTGGTTACCTCTCTGTGTGGTGGCTCTTGAAACAATGACTCTAGCAGTAGTCTACTCCTTGTGAATCTCCCCCAAATTTTTGAATTACCTTTTCTTCACAATCCTTTAAAGGCTGCGGTTATCCAGGTTGCTTATACACCTTTTTCTATCACACTTCTTCCTTCGACTCAACTTTTCATTAATATGCTTGGATACAGCACTCTATGAGCAGCACGCTTCCTTAGCAATGACATTTTGTGGCTTACCCTCCTTGTGGAGTGTGTCAGTGACTGCCTTCTGGACATCTGTCAAGTCAGTAGTCTTTCCCATGACTGTGTAACATATTGAAACAGGCAACAGGACCTTTTTAAATGCTTAGGATGCCTTTGCAGGTGTTTTTGTTTAATCTAATTTACCGAGATAACGACTTTTGGGTTTTCATTGGCTGTAAGCCACAACGATGAATATTAACAGAAATAAACACTTGAAATAGATCACTCTGTTTGTAATGACTCTATATAATATATATATATATATATATATATATATGCAAACAAAGAGAATACAGCCGGGCGGCACCACCGCCACTGGATGCTGTGGGAACCGCTCACCTGTGTCTTGAAGGAAAAGCTCAGTCCTGGGTGCGAGACTCCAAAGAAAGCAGCCGCAAGTGAATGACAAGTATGAAGAAAGGAGCGCACTACCTGGACGTTCGCTGCGGGTAAACTTTATTCCAAAACCATAAAAGACATCTTCACGACCGGGGGTGCTGTGAAAGGAGTGCGGCAAAGCTGGACGACGGCCGTTTCGCGCCCGACCGGCGCTTCAACGGGTCAGTGTGGATGTAGTCAGTAACGCCAGGTGAAATAGGGCTAGGTGAGGCACAAGCTCCACCCCCCCACTTCCTCCCGCAATACACCGAGCACATCCCACTGCGTGACGAGTCACTTAAAACATAAGTAAAAACATGTTAATAAGCACCAAACAAATAACAGAGAGCATTAAACCTGAAAGGAAAAAGACATATCGCCACAACTTATTCATCGCAATGACGAACCATAAGATTAAAGTTGTAAATTGATAATGATACTACATTATATGCCTTGAACGGATAGCATAATATAAAGATTGCAACACGCCTTACCATAAACAGCGAGCACCATTATAAGAAGATAGACAATTATAAGAAAATGGACATATCCACCCGGTCATTAAAACCCAGGGGGCCCATCGCGTTAGTACGCATAATCCATCTCGCTTCAGCTCTCAATAATAGATTATGAAGGTCGCCCCCCCTGCTGGGTAAGGTAATTTTCTCTATACCTGCGAACGTCAACACACTAGGATCACTCTGATGTACTTCACGGATATGGGTTATTAAACGTGGTACTCCTTTTCCAGTGGTAATAGTACTACAATGCTCACGAAAACGCATATATAAACATCTGATGGTCTTCCCGATGAAAAATCGTCCGCATGGGCAATACAATACATACACAACATGTTTTGTTTTGCAAGATATAAATGTATTGACCTCGTGTCTAATGGGGCCTATATGCAAAAAACGTCCAGTGATATGGAATTTACATTGAGAGCATTGGCCACAGCGGTGATTACCCTTCGGGGCACCGGAGCAAAGCCAATTATTGTTCTCCCGGGGCAATCTGTTGTGTATCAAAATATCCCTTAAATTTTTACTTTGTTTGTTTGATATTAAAGGGCCTTTTTTTACTATTTCCGTTAAGTCCTTATCTCTCTCGAGGACATGCCAGTTTTTCTTTATGGCACTCCTAATAAGGCCATCTACTGGGCTGAACTGGAAACTAAAAGTAAAACGTTTCCCTACTGTTCTTTGTGTTCCTGACCTATCCAGGTGGGTTTTCTCTCTAGCTGCTTGTAACACCTCCTCGGGATATCCTCTATCTCTAAACCTCTGGCATAATTTGTTGGTCTGTAGGGTGATCCCCTCTTGTGTACTATTAAAGGTACCTTCACACTAAACGATATCGCTAGCAATCCGTGACTTTGCAGCGTCCTCGCTAGCGATATCGTTCAGTTTGACACCCAGCAGCGATCAGAATCCTGCTGTGATGTCGTTGGTCGGGGCTAGAGGGCCAGACCTTTCTTTGGTCGCTGGCTCTCCCGCTGACATCGCTGTGCTCTGCTCTCCTCCTGTACTGGCTGTGAGCGTCGGTCAGCCGGAAAGCAGAGCGGTGACGTCACCGCTCTGCTTTCCGGCCGCTGTGCTCACAGCCAGTACAGGAGGAGAGCAGAGCACAGCGCTGGAGGACAGACGGCTGTAGGTAAGTATGTAGTGTTTGTTTTTTTTTACTTTTAGGATGGTAACCAGGGTAAACATCGGGTTACTAAGCGCGGCCCTGCGCTTAGTTACCCGATGTTTACCCTGGTTACCTGCATCGTTGGTCGCTGGAGAGCTGTCTGTGTGACAGCTCTCCAGAGACCAAACAGCGACGCTGCAGCGATCCGGATCGTTGTCGGTATCGCTGCAGCGTCGCTTAATGTGAAGGGGCCTTAACACTTCCCACCCGCAACAACTGACTGTACGGTAAAGAGCGTTTTACATGTGCGGGGTGGTAGCTGTTGTAATGAAGAACCGAGTTTGTCGCCACAGGTTTACGAAAGAGGGTTGTCGTCAGTGTCCCATTTTTTGCCTCAACCGTCACGTCCAAAAAATTAAGCCGCTGATCTCCATATTCGGATGTGAAAGACATGTTCATAGTGTTATTATTCAAATATGTAACAAAAGAAGTGAAGGTGTCTACAGTCCCGTCCCAAATAAAGAACATATCATCGACATATCTACAGTAGTGTTTGATGTGTTTGGAGTATAGATTCTGGTCAGCATACATATATTTCTCCTCAAACAGACCTAAAAACAAATTAGCGAAGGTGCATGCTGCCGGAGTCCCCATTGCGGTCCCAGTTACTTGTTTGTACCACAAATCTCTGAACGTGAACGCATTGTGAGTTAATATGAACGATAAACCATCGCAAACAAAATCAATGAAAGATTGAGACCGATCAGTGGACTCCAAGATGTACCTAATGGATTCTACACCCAAATGTTGGGGAATCCTCGTATACAAATTAGTCACGTCCACTGAGGCTAATGCAAAACCTGTTTGCCATTGAAAGAATTTAAAACTCTTAAGGAATGCATCCGTATCCTTGAGGTAAGATGGTACACTGGTGGGTATAGGACGCAAAAGCCAATCCATATATCTGGATAATGGTTCAGTCAAAGAACCCACCCCGGACACAATGGGGCGACCGGGGGGGTCCACTTCAGATTTGTGTATTTTTGGTACATAGTACCAATGTGGCTTAAGGGGGAACTCCGGCAGCAGCTTCTCCGCCTTGTTTTGTGAAAGTACTCCTCTCTCTACTGCTTGTTTGAGAAATGTCTGTAAGGCTCCCTTATACTTATGCGTTGGATCTTGTATGAGCCTGATGTAAGTGTTCTCGTCTGTCAGTTGCCTTTCGGCTTCTTTCACGTACATATCTTTGGGAATCAAGACAATTTTGCCCCCCTTGTCGGCCTGTCGTATGACAGTATCCGACCAACCTGAAACCTCTTTGAGTGCTATGCGTTCGACGTCAGATAAATTGGAAGGTGCCTTAGCGTATAGTAGAGCTTCCACGTCTTTAATAACTAATGTCTCAAAAAGGTCGATCACATTCCCAGGCGATGTAGGTGGCATGTACTGAGAAGGGACACCCCCCGTGAAAGGAGTTATTCCGGAGCTAGAAGAACCGGTCGCCTCCACTATATTTTCAGTCAGACTCAATAGTAATGCCCCATCCTGTCTCATGTTTGCCAATGATTGACATTCTGTTGTTGCTATTAAACCTAGAGGGACAATGCTAACTGGTTTCTCACCTTCCCTGGTTTTTATTGCGAGGGTGGATTTATCGGACGAAAAGGCTTTATGTAGATGTATCTTATGAATGGCTTTAAACAAATCGATCTTAAAGTCAATTAAATTAAATTCTTCAGGAATACAATACGATAAACCCTTGCTAAGTAATGACAAATGTTCTGGAAGCAAATGATGTTTAGTCAAATTCAAAACATGATGCTCAGAGTTTACAACTGGCGTCTCCCCTTCCATGACACTTTCTTCCGTTTGTGGCGGAGGTCGTAATTTTCTCCTCCTCCTGCCTCCTCGTCTTGTTCTCCTTCTAAAGGGACACCTGGTCGTTGGTTATCGCCTATGGTCATAGAATCAGTCTCTGTATTACAGGAAGTGGCCGCACTATCACTCTGGCTGGAGTCTGAGTCCGTCGTGTAGTAATCTCTCTTAGCGCTGGTCTTGCGTTTTTTAAAATTCCTTTTTCTCGATCCTGTCTGCTGGGGTCCCTTATTAGCCCCACCTTGTTGTTTATTCCAGGTGAAAATTTGTCCTTTATCAAAATCATTTTTGTCACGTATGAATTTATCCCTTTTCCGTGCTTTAATCTCGGCTTGAATTGCATATAGGCCCCATTAGACACAAGGTCAATACATTTATATCTTGCAAAACAAAACATGTTGTGTATGTATTGTATTGCCCATGCGGACGATTTTACATCGGGAAGACCATCAGATGTTTATATATGCGTTTTCGTGAGCATTGTAGTACTATTACCACTGGAAAAGGAGTACCACGTTTAATAACCCATATCCGTGAAGTACGTCAGAGTGATCCTAGTGTGTTGACGTTCGCAGGTATAGAGAAAATTATCTTACCCAGCAGGGGGGGCGACCTTCATAATCTATTATTGAGAGCTGAAGCGAGATGGATTATGCGTACTAACGCGATGGGCCCCCTGGGTTTTAATGACCGGGTGGATATGTCCATTTTCTTATAATTGTCTATCTTCTTATAATGGTGCTCGCTGTTTATGGTAAGGCGTGTTGCAATCTTTATATTATGCTATCCGTTCAAGGCATATAATGTAGTATCATTATCGATTTACAACTTTAATCTTATGGTTCGTCATTGCGATGAATAAGTTGTGGCGATATGTCTTTTTCCTTTCAGGTTTAACGCTCTCTGTTATTTGTTTGGTGCTTATTAACATGTTTTTACTTATGTTTTAAGTGACTCGTCACGCAGTGGGATGTGCTCGGTGTATTGCGGGAGGAAGTAGGGGGGGTGGAGCTTGTGCCTCACCTAGCCCTATTTCACCTGGCGTTACTGACTACATCCACTGTTGTGAATTCTGTGGCAGAGTTCACTCCTGTGGTCACAAGTGGTACTTCGGCTGATTCTCTCTGGGAGCTTCCGTTTGTGGAGGAAAGTGGTACTGCAGCTTCTGAGTTTCCTCCCTCAGGTGATCTGGTGAGGTCGTTAGCTGCTTCTCTACTTAACTCCACCTGATGCTTTGATCCATGCTTCCTGTCAATGTTCCAGTGTTGGACTTGTGTTTCTCTGGATCATTCCTGTGGCCTGCTGCTCTGCATAGCTAAGTGCTGCTTTGCTATTTGTTGCTATTTTTTCTGTCCAGCTTGTCTATTTGTTTTGCTGGAAGGTCTGGGACGCAAAGGGTGTACCTCCGTGCCGTTAGCTCGGTACGGAGGGTCTTTTTGCCCCCTTTGCGTGGTTTTCTTTAGGGTTTTGTGTAGACCGCAAAGTTATCTTTCCTATCCTCGTTCTGTCTAGAATATCGGGCCTCACTTTGCTGAATCTATTTCATCCCTACGTTTGTCTTTTCATCTTACTCACAGTCATTATATGTGGGGGGCTGCCTTTTCCTTTGGGGTATTTCTCTGAGGCAAGGTAGGCTTATTTTTCTATCTTCAGGCTAGTTAGTTTCTCAGGCTGTGCCGAGTTGCATAGGGAGCGTTAGGCGCAATCCACAGCTGCCTCTAGTTGTGTTTGGAGAGGATCAGGAATTGCGGTCTACAGAGTTTCCACGTCTCAGAGCTCGTTCTATTATTTTGGGTTATTGTCAGATCACTGTATGTGCTCTGATCGCTATGTACATTGTGTTACTGAATTGCCTATCATAACAGTACAGGAAGCCAAAAGTACTAATGATTCTCAATAGAGGGAAAAAAGAAGTTCTGAGACCATTTTTTTTCCTTTGCACTGTGATTTGTCTTTTTTTTCCCCTAGACATTTGGGTGGTTCAGGACACAGGTGTTACAATGGACATTAAAGGTCTGTCTTCATGTGTAGATCAGCTCACGGCAAGAGTTCAAGATATTCAAAATTTTGTGGTTCAGAATTCTTTGTTAGAACCGAGAATTCCTATTCCAGATTTGTTTTTTGAAGATAGAACTAAATTTCTGAGTTTCAAGAATAATTGTAAACTGTTTCTGGCTTTGAAACCTCGCTCCTCTGGTGACCCAGCGCAACAGGTTAGGATCGTCATTTCTTTTTTGCGTGGCGACCCTCAGGACTGGGCATTTTCTCTTGCGTCAGGAGATCCTGCATTGAGTGATATCGATGCGTTTTTCCTGGCGCTTGGATTGCTGTACGATGAGCCTAATTCAGTAGATCAGGCAGAAAAAAATTTGCTGGCTCTTTGTCAGGCTCAGGATGAGATAGAGCTATATTGCCAGAAATTTAGAAAATGGTCCGTGCTCACTCAATGGAATGAATCTGCGCTTGCAGCCATTTTCAGAAAGGGTCTCTCTGAAGGCATTAAGGATGTTATGGTGGGATTTCCTATGCCCGCTGGTTTGAATGAGTCTATGTCTTTGGCCATTCAGATCGGTCGACGCTTGCGTGAGCGTAAATCTGTGTACCATTTGGCGGTATTACCTGAGATTAAACCTGAGCCTATGCAGTGCGATAGGACTATGACCAGAGTTGAACGGCAAGAACACAGACGTCTGAATGGGCTGTGTTTCTACTGTGGTGATTCCACTCATGCTATCTCTGATTGTCCTAAGCGCACTAAGCGGTTCGCTAGGTCTGCCGCCATTGGTACTGTACAGTCAAAATTTCTTCTGTCCGTTACCTTGATATGCTCCTTGTCGTCGTATTCTGTCATGGCGTTTGTTGATTCAGGCGCTGCCCTGAATTTGATGGACTTGGATTATGCTAAACGTTGTGGGTTTTTATTGGAGCCCTTGCAGTGTCCTATTCCATTGAGAGGAATTGATGCTACACCTTTGGCCAAGAATAAGCCTCAATACTGGACCCAGCTGACCATGTGCATGGCTCCTGCACATCAGGAGGTTATTCGCTTTCTGGTATTGCATAATCTGCATGATGTGGTCGTGTTGGGGTTGCCATGGCTACAAGCCCATAATCCAGTATTGGATTGGAATTCCATGTTGGTGTCCAGCTGGGGTTGTCAGGGGGTACATGGTGATGTTTCATTTCTGTCAATTTCGTCATCCACCCCTTCAGAGGTTCCAGAGTTCTTGTCTGATTACCGGGATGTATTTGATGAGCCCAAGTCCGATGCCCTGCCTCCGCATAGGGATTATGATTGTGCTATCAATTTGATTCCTGGTAGTAAATTCCCAAAAGGTCGACTGTTTAATTTATCCGTATCTGAGCACACCGCTATGCGCAGTTATGTGAAGGAATCCCTGGAGAAGGGGCATATTCGCCCGTCATCGTCGCCATTAGGAGCAGGGTTCTTTTTTGTAGCCAAGAAGGATGGTTCGCTGAGACCGTGTATAGATTACCGCCTTCTTAATAAGATCACTGTTAAATTTCAGTACCCCTTGCCATTGTTATCTGATTTGTTTGCCCGGATTAAGGGGGCTAGTTGGTTCACTAAGATAGATCTTCGTGGTGCATATAATCTGGTGAGAATCAGGCAAGGCGATGAATGGAAAACTGCATTTAATACGCCCGAGGGTCATTTTGAGTATCTAGTGATGCCGTTCGGACTTGCCAATGCTCCATCAGTGTTTCAATCCTTTATGCATGACATCTTCCGTGAGTACCTGGATAAATTCCTGATTGTGTACTTGGATGACATTTTGATCTTCTCGGATGATTGGGAGTCTCATGTGAAGCAGGTCAGAACGGTTTTTCAGGTCCTGCGTGCTAATTCTTTGTTTGTGAAGGGATCAAAGTGTCTCTTTGGTGTGCAGAAGGTTTCATTTTTGGGGTTCATCTTTTCCCCTTCTACTATCGAGATGGATCCGGTTAAGGTCCAAGCCATCCATGATTGGACTCAGCCGACATCTCTGAAAAGTCTGCAAAAGTTCCTGGGCTTTGCTAATTTTTATCGTCACTTCATCTGCAATTTTTCTAGTGTTGCCAAACCATTGACCGATTTGACCAAGAAGGGTGCTGATTTGGTCAATTGGTCTTCTGCTGCTGTGGAAGCTTTTCAAGAGTTGAAGCGTCGTTTTTCTTCTGCCCCTGTGTTGTGTTAACCAGATGTTTCTCTTCCGTTCCAGGTCGAGGTTGATGCTTCTGAGATTGGGGCAGGGGCTGTTTTGTCACAGAGAGGTTCTGGTTGCTCAGTGATGAAACCATGCGCTTTCTTTTCCAGGAAGTTTTCGCCTGCTGAGCGAAATTATGATGTGGGCAACGGAGAGTTGCTGGCCATGAAGTGGGCATTCGAGGAGTGGCGTCATTGGCTTGAAGGAGCTAAGCATCGCGTGGTGGTATTGACTGATCATAAGAACTTGACTTATCTCGAGTCTGCCAAGCACTTGAATCCTAGACAAGCTCGTTGGTCGTTGTTTTTTGCCCGTTTTGACTTTGTGATTTCGTACCTTCCGGGCTCTAAAAATGTGAAGGCGGATGCTCTGTCTAGGAGTTTTGTGCCCGACTCTCCGGGTTTATCTGAGCCGGCGGGTATCCTCAAGGAAGGAGTAATTGTGTCTGCCATCTCCCCTGATTTGCGGCGGGTGCTGCAAAAATTTCAGGCTAATAAACCTGATCGTTGCCCAGCAGAGAAACTGTTTGTCCCTGATAGGTGGACGAATAGAGTTATCTCTGAACTTCATTGTTCGGTGTTGGCTGGTCATCCTGGAATCTTTGGTACCAGAGAGTTGGTGGCTAGATCCTTTTGGTGGCCCTCTCTGTCGCGGGATGTGCGTACATTTGTGCTCGGGCTAAGCCCTGCTGTTCTCGTGCCAGTGGGTTGCTTTTGCCCTTGCCGGTCCCGAAGAGGCCTTGGACACATATCTCTATGGATTTTATTTCTGACCTTCCCGTTTCTCAAAAGATGTCAGTCATTTGGGTGGTCTGTGATCGCTTTTCTAAGATGGTCCATCTGGTACCCTTGTCTAAATTGCCTTCCTCCTCTGATTTGGTGCCTTTGTTCTTCCAGCATGTGGTTCGTTTGCATGGCATTCCAGAGAATATTGTTTCTGACAGAGGTTCCCAGTTTGTTTCGAGGTTTTGGCGAGCCTTTTGTGGTAGGATGGGCATTGACTTGTCTTTTTCCTCGGCTTTCCATCCTCAGACTCATGGCCAGACCGAACGAACCAATCAGACCTTGGAAACATATCTGAGATGCTTTGTTTCTGCTGATCAGGATGACTGGGTGTCCTTTTTGCCTTTGGCTGAGTTCGCCCTTAATAATCGGGCCAGCTCGGCTACCTTGGTTTCGCCGTTTTTCTGCAATTCTGGGTTCCAGCCTCGTTTCTCTTCAGGACAGGTTGAGTCTTCGGACTGTCCTGGTGTGGATACTGTGGTGGACAGGTTGCAGCAGATTTGGACTCAGGTAGTGGACAATTTGACCTTGTCCCAGGAGAAAGCTCAACTTTTCGCTAATCGCAGACGCCGTGTGGGTCCCCGACTTCGTGTTGGGGATCTGGTTTGGTTATCTTCTCGTCATATTCCTATGAAGGTTTCCTCTCCTAAGTTTAAACCTCGTTTTATTGGTCCATATAGGATTTCTGAGGTTCTTAATCCTGTGTCTTTTCGTCTGACCCTTCCAGATTCTTTTTCCATACATAACGTATTCCATAGGTCATTGTTGCGGAGATACGTCGCACCTATGGTCCCATCTGTTGAGCCTCCTGCCCCGGTTTTGGTGGAGGGGGAATTGGAGTATATTGTGGAGAAGATTTTGGATTCTCGTGTTTCAAGACGCAAACTCCAGTATCTGGTTAAATGGAAGGGTTATGCTCAGGAAGATAATTCCTGGGTTTTTGCCTCTGATGTCCATGCTCCCGATCTTGTTCGTGCCTTTCATGTGGCTCATCCTGGTCGGCCTGGGGGCTCTGGTGAGGGTTCGGTGACCCCTCCTCAAGGGGTGGTACTGTTGTGAATTCTGTGGCAGAGTTCACTCCTGTGGTCACAAGTGGTACTTCGGCTGATTCTCTCTGGGAGCTTCCGTTTGTGGAGGAAAGTGGTACTGCAGCTTCTGAGTTTCCTCCCTCAGGTGATCTGGTGAGGTCGTTAGCTGCTTCTCTACTTAACTCCACCTGATGCTTTGATCCATGCTTCCTGTCAATGTTCCAGTGTTGGACTTGTGTTTCTCTGGATCATTCCTGTGGCCTGCTGCTCTGCATAGCTAAGTGCTTCTTTGCTATTTGTTGCTATTTTTTCTGTCCAGCTTGTCTATTTGTTTTGCTGGAAGGTCTGGGACGCAAAGGGTGTACCTCCGTGCCGTTAGCTCGGTACGGAGGGTCTTTTTGCCCCCTTTGCGTGGTTTTCTTTAGGGTTTTGTGTAGACCGCAAAGTTATCTTTCCTATCCTCGTTCTGTCTAGAATATCGGGCCTCACTTTGCTGAATCTATTTCATCCCTACGTTTGTCTTTTCATCTTACTCACAGTCATTATATGTGGGGGGCTGCCTTTTCCTTTGGGGTATTTCTCTGAGGCAAGGTAGGCATATTTTTCTATCTTCAGGCTAGTTAGTTTCTCAGGCTGTGCCGAGTTGCATAGGGAGCGTTAGGCGCAATCCACAGCTGCCTCTAGTTGTGTTTGGAGAGGATCAGGAATTGCGGTCTACAGAGTTTCCACGTCTCAGAGCTCGTTCTATTATTTTGGGTTATTGTCAGATCACTGTATGTGCTCTGATCGCTATGTACATTGTGTTACTGAATTGCCTATCATAACAATCCACACTGACCCGTTGAAGCGCCGGTCGGGCGCGAAACGGCCGTCGTCCAGCTTTGCCGCACTCCTTTCACAGCACCCCCGGTCGTGAAGATGTCTTTTATGGTTTTGGAATAAAGTTTACCCGCAGCGAACATCCAGGTAGTGCGCTCCTTTCTTCATACTTGTCATTCACTTGCGGCTGCTTTCTTTGGAGTCTCACACCCAGGACTGAGCTTTTCCTTCAAGACACAGGTGAGCGGTTCCCACAGCATCCAGTGGTGGTGGTGCCGCCCGGCTGTATTCTCTTTGTTTGCATATTGTGGCTTTATCGGACTGAGCACACAACCATTACTGTGGTGATTGAACGCTACCTGCGTTGTTTCGTTGCATCCTGTTTGGTTTATTGTGGGACATATGCGGTTTCCCTCATAGGAGCACGATGGAAGGTCAAGCGATTGGAGCGGGTTTACAAGCCAGCCGGGAGGATGTGTCTAACTTTTTTAAGGAGTGCGAGCAGGCCGACGAGGTTTTCACTTTAAGCACCAAATCGTTAGAATATAAAATGATGAATTTAACAGAAAGAGAAACACGTTTATTTTGGACTAACAATTCCCTGCAGTCGTATGTAGACAGTGGCAGGGTGCCCAGAGGACTCAGGGTATGGAAGGATATCGCACATTTTTCTCAAGATTCCAGTTTTAAAACGGAGTGGGAAAGCATAATGTTAAAGTGCTCACAAGAATTACTCTCACTTGTATTAAGATCTAACATACAAAGTTACACTCAAGTTACTGCTGACTTGAAAAAAACCCAAGATGAGTTAAAAAGCAGATTAACGGACAATCAGTGGGCACAGATTAATAAGAAACTGGACACAAAAATAATCCCAATTCAAGCCGAGATTAAAGCACGGAAAAGGGATAAATTCATACATGACAAAAATGATTTTGATAAAGGACAAATTTTCACCTGGAATAAACAACAAGGTGGGGCTAATAAGGGACCCCAGCAGACAGGATCGAGAAAAAGGAATTTTAAAAAACGCAAGACCAGCGCTAAGAGAGATTACTACACGACGGACTCAGACTCCAGCCAGAGTGATAGTGCAGCCACTTCCTGTAATACAGAGACTGATTCTATGACCATAGGCGATAACCAACGACCAGGTGTCCCTTTAGAAGGAGAACAAGACGAGGAGGCAGGAGGAGGAGAAAATTACGACCTCCGCCACAAACGGAAGAAAGTGTCATGGAAGGGGAGACGCCAGTTGTAAACTCTGAGCATCATGTTTTGAATTTAACCAAACATCATTTGCGTCCAGAACATTTGTCATTACTTAGCAAGGGTTTATCGTATTGTATTCCTGAAGAATTTAATTTAATTGACTTTAAGATCGATTTGTTTAAAGCCATTCGTAAGATACATCTACATAAAGCCTTTTCATCCGATAAATCCACCCTCGCAATAAAAACCAGGGAAGGTGAGAAACCAGTTAGCATTGGCCCTCTAGGTTTCCTAGCAACAACAGAATGTCAATCATTGGCAAACATGAGACAGGATGGGGCCTTAATATTGAGTCTGACTGAAAATATAGTGGAGGCGACCGGTTCTTCTAGCTCCGGAATAACTCCTTTCACGGGGGGTGTCCCTTCTCAGTACATGCCACCTACATCGCCTGGGAATGTGATCGACCTTTTTGAGACATTAGTTATTAAAGACGTGGAAGCTCTACTATACGCTAAGGCACCTTCCAATTTATCTGATGTCGAACGCATAGCACTCAAAGAGGTTTCAGGTTGGTCGGATACTGTCATACGACAGGCCGACAAGGGGGGCAAAATTGTCTTGATTCCCAAAGATATGTACGTGAAAGAAGCCGAAAGGCAACTGACAGACGAGAACACTTACATCAGGCTCATACAAGATCCAACGCATAAGTATAAGGGAGCCTTACAGACATTTCTCAAACAAGCAGTAGAGAGAGGAGTACTTTCACAAAACAAGGCGGAGAAGCTGCTGCCGGAGTTCCCCCTTAAGCCACATTGGTACTATGTACCAAAAATACACAAATCTGAAGTGGACCCCCCCCGGTCGCCCCATTGTGTCCGGGGTGGGTTCTTTGACTGAACCATTATCCAGATATATGGATTGGCTTTTGCGTCCTATACTCACCAGTGTACCATCTTACCTCAAGGATACGGATGCATTCCTTAAGAGTATTAAATTCTTTCAATGGCAAACAGGTTTTGCTTTAGCCTCAGTGGACGTGACTAATTTGTATACGAGGATTCCCCAACATTTGGGTTTAGAATCCATTAGGTACATCTTGGAGTCCACTGATCGGTCTCAATCTTTCATTGATTTTGTTTGCGATGGTTTATCGTTCATATTAACTCACAATGCGTTCACGTTCAGAGATTTGTGGTACAAACAAGTAACTGGGACCGCAATGGGGACTCCGGCAGCATGCACCTTCGCTAATTTGTTTTTAGGTCTGTTTGAGGAGAAATATATCTATGCTGACCAGAATCTATACTCCAAACACATCAAACACTACTGTAGATATGTCGATGATATGTTCTTTATTTGGGACGGGACTGTAGACATCTTCACCTCTTTTGTTACATATCTGAATAATAACACTATGAACATGTCTTTCACATCCGAATATGGCGATCAGCGGCTTAATTTTTTGGACGTGACGGTTGAGGCAAAAAAATGGGACACTGACGACAACCCTCTTTCGTAAACCTGTGGCGACAAACTCGGTTCTTCATTACAACAGCTACCACCCCGCACATGTAAAACGCTCTTTACCGTACAGTCAGTTGTTGCGGGTGGGAAGAGTTAATAGTACACAAGAGGGGATCACCCTACAGACCAACGAATTATGCCAGAGGTTTAGAAATAGAGGATATCCCGAGGAGGTGTTACAAGCAGCTAGAGAGAAAACCCACCTGGATAGGTCAGGAACACAAAGAACAGTAGGGAAACGTTTTACTTTTAGTTTCCAGTTCAGCCCGGTAGATGGCCTTATTAGGAGTGCCATAAAGAAAAACTGGCATGTCCTCGAGAGAGATAAGGACTTAACGGAAATAGTAAAAAAAGGCCCTTTAATATCAAACAAACGAAGTAAAAATTTAAGGGATATTTTGATACACAGCAGATTGCCCCGGGAGAACAATAATTGGCTTTGCTCCGGTGCCCCGAAGGGTAATCACCGCTGTGGCCAATGCTCTCAATGTAAATTCCATATCACTGGACGTTTTTTGCATATAGGCCCCATTAGACACGAGGTCAATACATTTATATCTTGCAAAACAAAACATGTTGTGTATGTATTGTATTGCCCATGCGGACGATTTTACATCGGGAAGACCATCAGATGTTTATATATGCGTTTTCGTGAGCATTGTAGTACTATTACCACTGGAAAAGGAGTACCACGTTTAATAACCCATATCCGTGAAGCACATCAGAGTGATCCTAGTGTGTTGACGTTCGCAGGTATAGAGAAAATTACCTTACCCAGCAGGGGGGGCGACCTTCATAATCTATTATTGAGAGCTGAAGTGAGATGGATTACGCATACTAACGCGATGGGCCCCCTGGGTTTTAATGACCGGGTGGATATGTCCATTTTCTTATAATTGTCTATATTCTTATAATGGTGCTCGCTGTTTATGGTAAGGCGTGTTGCAATCTTTATATTATGCTATCCGTTCAAGGCATATAATGTAGTATCATTATCGATTTACAACTTTAATCTTATGGTTCGTCATTGCGATGAATAAGTTGTGGCGATATGTCTTTTTCCTTTCAGGTTTAACGCTCTCTGTTATTTGTTTGGTGCTTATTAACATGTTTTTACTTATGTTTTAAGTGACCCGTCACGCAGTGGGATGTGCTCGGTGTATTGCGGGAGGAAGTGGGGGGGTGGAGCTTGTGCCTCACCTAGCCCTATTTCACCTGGCGTTACTGACTACATCCACACTGACCCGTTGAAGCGCCGGTCGGGCGCGAAACGGCCGTCGTCCAGCTTTGCCGCACTCCTTTCACAGCACCCCCGGTCGTGAAGATGTCTTTTATCGTTTTGGAATAAAGTTTACCCGCAGCGAACGTCCAGGTAGTGCGCTCCTTTCTTCATACTTGTCATATATATATATATATATATATAACAGTGGGTATGGAAAGTATTCATATCCCTTTAAATTTTCCACTCTTTGATTCATTGCAGCCATTCGATAAATTCAAAAATGCTCATTTTTTTCTCATTAATGTACAGTCTGCACCCCATCTTGACTGAAAAAAAACAGAAATGTAGCAATTTTTGCAAATTTACTAAAAAGGAAAAACTGAAATATGACATGGTCATAAGTATTCAGCCCCTTTGCTCAGTATTGAGTAGAAACACCTTTTTGAGCTAGTACAGCCATGAGTCTTCTTGGGGGAATGATGCAACAAGTTTTTCACACCTGGATTTGGGGATCCTCTGCCATTCTTCCTTGCAGATCCTCTCCAGTTCTGTCAGTTTGGATAGCCAATCCCTGATTGTAGGCTGGCTGTCTCATTTGGTATTACCACACCTCTGTAGTCGCCATCTTTACCTGGGCCCGCTGCACCATGATCGTGCATTTGATTTGAGGCCTAGACAGGTAAGCACCTTTGCCTGTTTTTCTGTGGCGCTTTTTCCTGACTAGTGGAGGTTTTTTCCTCCTTTTTTTTCCTCCTGTTGTGGTTTTTGCTGTTAGAGTAGGACTGGCAAGCATGAGGACCAGTGACGTGGGTTGCCAGCTTACATATTTTGGCCATAATATTAACTAATACCTTACATATTTTGATATGTTCTTGTGCACTTTTTTAGTTTTACTTTTTGAGGTGCAATTGGGCCCTGATGGCTTTGTAAGTTGTGGCCTCTTTTCACATGGGACACGTTACAGTTAGCACTCGGCAGCCCGCCACAGAAAGTTACTAATAGGCTATGATCCAGATGCTGTGCATACTCTGTGTGAACACTGCTACAGATTATTTGCACTGGTGTGCCAAGCAGCAAATCCCTGATTGTAGGCAGGCTGTCTCATTTGGTATTACCACACCTGTGTCGTCACCATCTTTACTTGGGCCCGCTGCACCATGATAGTGCATTTGATTTGAGGCCTAGACAGGTAAGCACCTTTGCCTGTTTTTCTGTAGTGCTTTTTCCAGAATAGTGGAGTTTTTTCCTCCTTTTTTCCTGCTGTTGTGGTGGATGGTGAACATTGGTGGCAGCCATTTTCAGGTGTCTCCAGAGATGCTCAATTGGGTTTAGGTCAGTGCTCTGGTTCACATAGTTGTTCGTAAGCCACTCCTTTGTTATTTTAGCTATGTTCTTGAAGGTCATTGTCTTGTTGGAAGGTGAACCTTTGGACAAGTCTGAGGTCCAGAGCACCCTGGAAGAAATTTTCATCCAGGATATCTCTGTACTTGGCCACATTCATGTTTCCTTCAATGACAACCAGTCGTCCTCTCCCTGCAGCTGAAAAACACCCCCATAGCATGATTCTGCCACCACCATGTTTCACTGTTGGGATTGTATTGGGCATTTGATGAGCAGTGCCTGTTTTTTTCCACACATACTGCTTACAATTATCACCAAAAAAGTCTATCTTTGTCTCATCAGACCAGAGAATCTTATTTCTCATAGTCTGGGAGTCCTTCATGTGTTTTTTAGCAAACTATATGTAAGCTTTCATATGTCTTGCACTGAAGAGAGGCTTCCGTCGGGCAGCTCTGCCTTAAAGGCCCGACTGGTGGAGGGCTGCAGTGATAGTTGACTTTGTGGAACTTTCTCCCATATCCCTACTGCATCTCTGGAGCTCAGCCACATTGATCTTGAGGTTCTTCTTTACCTCACTCACAAGGCTGTTCTTCCAAAATTGCTCAGTTTGGCTGGACAGCCAGGTCTATGAAGACTTCTGGTGGTCCCAAATTCTTCCATTTATGGATTATGGAGGCCACTGTGCTCTTAGGAACCTTGAGTACTGCAGAAATTCTGTTGCAACCATGTCCAGATCTGTGCCTTGCCACAATTCTGTCTCTGAGCTCCTTGGCCAGTTCCTTTGACCTCATGATTCTCATTTGGTCTGACATGCACTGTAAGCTGTGAGGTCTTTTATAGACATGCGTGTGCCTTTCCAAATCAATTCCTATCAGTTTAATTAAACACAGCTGCACTAGAATTAAGGGGTAGAACCATCTCAAGGAGGATCACAAGGAAATGGGCAGCATGTGACTTAAATATGAATGTCTGAGCAAAGGGTCTGAATTCTTATGACCATGTGATAGTTCAGTTTTTCTTTATTAAATTTGCAAAACTTTCTAAATTTCTGCTTTTTTCAGTCAAGATGGGGTGCAGAGTGTACATTAATGTAAAAAAAAAACTTTTTTTAATTTTACCAAATGGCCGCAATGAAACAAAGAGTGAAATATTTAAAGGGGTCTGAATACTTTCTGTGCCCATTGTATATTCCAAATTCAAGGCACACTTAGCCAGTATCACTATGACTACAACAACATGCCATTCCATCTCCTTTGCAATTAGTAGAACTATCATTTGGGTTGCAACAGGACAATGACAGAACACAAACCTCATGGCTCTTTGACGAAGAAGAAGAGAGATGGAGTGCTGCATTAAATGTGATGGTCTCCACAATTACCCAAATTCAACCTAAAATTTAACCCCTTAATGACCGCCGATACGCCTTTTAATGGCGGCTATTAAGGGTACTTAAACCACAGCGTCGTTAATTAACGGTGCTGTGGAAAAAGTGTATAGCGCCCCCCAGAGTCGTATTTTCTTTGGGGTCTCGGTTGACAGGGGTAGCCGAGACCCCAGAGAACATGATTCGGATCGGTTTTTACCAACCCCCGAGTTGCGATCGCCGGTAATAAACCGTTTAAAAAAGCGATTTGCCATTTTATTTTTCAGTCCTCCGATGTGATCGCACATCAGAAACAGAGAAATGGGGTCCCC
This sequence comes from Ranitomeya imitator, assembly GCF_032444005.1. Lineage (NCBI taxonomy): Eukaryota > Metazoa > Chordata > Amphibia > Anura > Dendrobatidae > Ranitomeya > Ranitomeya imitator. Next base: position 616,896,244 of record NC_091284.1, read on the forward strand.
AATCACCCCCCGATACTCACCCGTCTCCTCTGGTGCTCCTCTTGGTTCCCCATGGGCGCCGCCATCTTCTTCCGGCCAAAAAATGGTGGGCGCAAGCACAGTGTGCCCGCCGGCCGGCACCCGGAGGATCTTTGGGGGTCTTGGCTGCCGGGGGTAGCCGAGACCCCAAAGAACATGATCGGGGTCAGTGCTTACCAACCCCTGTTTTCTGATTGCCGGTAAATTTCCATTTACTGGCGACCACAAAAAAATGAGGTATATTATTCTGTCGTCTGATGTGATCACACATCAAAGGACAGAGAAATAGGGGGATCGGGGACCCCGTTATATCTACCGGTGTCCCTGGGTCCTCCTGCTTCTTCTCCTTGCTCCCGGCATCTTCCTCCGGGAAGAAAATGGCGGGCACATGCGCAGTCCGCCCGCCGTGATCTGCCGGCCAGCAGAGGAAGATTCTTCCTCTTGTTTTATTTTGGTCACTGTGAGATCCTATCACAGTGATCAAAATAAAAAAATAGTAAATAACCCCCCTTTATCACCCCCTTAGTTAGGAAAAAATAATAAAATAAAAAAAGTATGTATTTCCATTTTCAAATTAGGGTTAGGGCTAGGGTTAGGGTTAGAGCTAGGGTTAGGGTTGGGGCTAAAGTTAGGGTTAGGGTTGGGGCTAGGGTTAGGGCTAGGGTTAGGGCTAGAGTTAGGGTTAGGGTTGGGGCTAAAGTTATGGCTAGGGTTGGGGCTAAAGTTAGGGTTAGGGTTAAAGTTATGGTTGGGGCTAAAGTTAGGGTTAGGGCTAGGGTTGGGTCTAAAGTTAGGGTTAGGGTTGGGGCTAGGGTTAGGGCTAGGGTTAGGGCTAGAGTTAGGGTTAGGGTTGGGGCTAAAGTTATGGCTAGGGTTGGGGCTAAAGTTAGGGTTAGGGTTAAAGTTATGGTTGGGGCTAAAGTTAGGGTTAGGGCTAGGGTTGGGTCTAAAATTAGGGTTAGAGTTGGGATTAGGGTTGGGATTAGGGTTTGGATTAGGGTTAGGGTTGGCATTAGGGTTACATTGGGATTAGAGCTAGGTTTGGGATTAGGGTTAAGGTGAGGATTGGGATTAGGGGTGTATTGGGATTAGGGTTAGGTTTGAGGTTAGGGTTGAGATTATGATTAGGAGTGTGTTGGGTTTAGGGTTTTGATTAGGGTTATGGTTAGGGTTGGGATTAGGGTTAGGGGTGTTTTGGCGTTAGGGTTGTGATTAGGATTATGGATTGAGTTAGGGTTAGGGTTAGGGTTAGGGGTGTGTTGGGGTAAGGGTTGGAGTTAGAATTGGGTGTTTAGGTACATCAGGGGTTCTCCAAATGAGACAGCAAATTTTGAGCTCAAAATGTCAAATGGTGCTCTCTCCCTTCTGAGCTCTGCCGTGCACTCAAACAGTGGTTTACCCCCACAAATGGGGCATCAGCAAACTAAATACTAGTTGGAAAACTTTTGGGGTCCAGTTTCTCCTGTTACCCTTGCGAAAATAAAAACATTGGGAGCTAAAAAAATCATTTTTGTGCAAATAGATGATTTTTTCTTTTCACGGCTCGGCGTCAAACTTCTGTGAAGCACTTGGGCATTCAAAATGCTCACCATACATCTAGACAAGTTCCTTGTGGGGTCTAGTTTCCAAAATAGGGTCACTTGTGGTGGGTTTCTACTGTTTAGGTAAATCAGGGGCTCTGCAAGCACAGCATAATGCCCGAAGACCATTCTATCAAAGTCTGTTTCCAAAACGGCGCTCCTTCCCTTCCGAGCTCTGTCATGCACCCAAACAGTGGTCCCCCAACATATTAGCTATCAGAGTGCTCAGGATAAATTGCCCAATAAATTTTGGCATCCAATTTCTCCCGTTACCCTTGTGAAAATAAAAATTGGGGGGTGAAAGATCATTTTTGTGGAAAAAATATGATTTTTTATTTTCATGGCTCTAAATTATAAACTTCTGTGAAGCAGTTGGGGGTTCATAATGCTCACCACACACCTAGATAAGCTCTTTGGGGGATCTAGTTTCCAAAATGGGGTCACTTGTGGTGGGTTTCTACTGTTTAGGTACATCAGGAGCTCTGCAAATGCAACATGATGCCGGCAGACTATTCCATCAAAGTCTGCATTTTAAAACGCCACTACTTCCCTTCCGAGCCCAGATGTGTGCCCAAACAGTGGTCCCCCCACACATGGGATATCAGCATACTCAGGACAAATTGGACAACAACATTTGGGGTCCAATTTCTCCTGTTATCCTTGGGAAAATAAAAAATTGGGGGCTAAAAAAATAATTTTTGTGGAAAAAAAAATATTTTTTATTTTCACGACAGCATTATAAACTTCTGTGAAGCACTTGGGGGTTCAAAGTGCTCACCACACATCTAGAAAAGTTCTTTGGGGGTCTACTTTCCAAAATAGGGTCACTTGTGGGGGGTTTCTACAGTTTAGGTACATCAGGGACTCGGTAAACGCAAGATAACGTCCGCAGACCATTTTATCAAAGTCTGCATTCCAAAACAGCGCTCCTTCCCTTCCGACCTCTGCCATGCACCCAAACAGTGGTCCCCCCACATATGGGGTATCAGCATACTCAGGACAAATTTCCCAATACATTTTGTGGTCCAATTTCTCATGTTACCCTTGAGAAAATAACAAATTGCGAGCTAAAAAATCATTTTTGAGGAAAAAAAAGGATTGTTTATTTTCACGGCTCTACATTATAAATTTCTGTGAAGCCCTTGGGGGTTCAAAGTGCTCACCACACATCTAGATAAGTTCCTTAATGGGTCTAATTTCCAAAATGGGGTCACTTGTGGGGGGTTTCCACTGTTTAGGCACATCAGGGGCTCTCCAAACACGACATGTCGTCCAATTTCAATTCCAGCCAATTCTGCATTAAAAAAGTCAAACAGAACTCCTACTCTTCCAAGCTCTGCCATGCGCCCAAACTGTGGTTTACCCTCACATGTCGACTATCGGCATACTCAGGACAAATTTCTCAACAACTTTCATGGTCTAATTCTCCTGTTATCCTTGTAAAAATAAAAATTTGGGGGCAAAAATATCATTTTTGTAGAAAAAATGTGATTTTTTATTTTCACGGCTCTACGTTATAAACTTCTGTGAAGCACCTGGGGGTTTAAAGTGCTCACCACACATCTAGATTTCTGTTTAGGCACATCAGGGGCTCTCCAAATGTGACATGGTGTCCTATCTCAATTCCAGCAAATTCTGCATTGAAAAAGTCAAACAGCACTCCTTCTCTTCCTAGCTCTGCCGTGCGCCCAAATAGTGGTTTACCCCCACATATGGGGTATCGGCATATTCAGGAGAAATTGGCCAACAAATTATGTGGTTAATTTTCTCTTTCACACTTGTGAAAATAATAAAATTGGTTCTAAAGTAAAATGTTTGCAAAAAAAAAGTTAAATGTTCATTTTTTTTCTTACACATTGTTTCAGTTCCTGTGAAGCACGTAAAGGGTTAATAAACTTCATGAATGTGGTTTTGAGCACCTTGAGGGGTGTAATTTTTAGAATGGTGTCAAGTTTGGGTATTTTCTGTCATGTACACCCCTCAAAGTGACTTTAAATGTGAGATGGTCCCTAAAAAAATGGTTTTGTAAATTTTGTTGTAAAAATGAGAAATCGCTGGTCAAATTTTAACTCGTATAACTCCCTAACAAAACAAAGTTTCCAAAATTGTGTTGAGGTAAAGTAGACATGTGGGAAATGTTATTTATTAACTATTTTGTGTGATATATCTCTCTGATTTAAGGGCATAAAAATTCAAATTTGGAAATTGCAAAATGTTAACATTTTTTGCCATATTTCCATTTTTTTCATAAATAATCGCAAGTAATATCGAAGAAATGTTACCACTAACATGAAGTACAATATGTCACAACAAAACACTCTCAGAATCAGCGGGATCTGTTAAAGCGTTCCAGACTTATAACCTCATAAATGTACAGTGGTCAGAATTGTAAATATTGGCTCTGTCATTAAGTACCAAATTGGCTCTGTCACTAAGGGGTTAAAGGGGTCCGAATACTTTCTGTACCCACTGTATGTATATTTATTTTTTGCTTGTTGAATAATTCCTGTAACAGAGCGTTCATTTGTGATCACAAATGAAAAGTGCCTGTTCAATATCTTGGCCTTTTCTTTGACCTCTGTAATTACCTTGTTATTGTCATCTTTTAAGGGGCCAATACCATGTTGTTTTCTTTCTTTTTGGCATAGATGTACAGTATCTTTTAAAAAAAATTGGGATTTATTTTCATGTTGTTGGCGATGTGTCTCTCTGTAAATAACTTTGTTAGCTTGATTTCTTTTTTACATTTCTTATTTAGATCTTTATTCACCTTAAATGCTGTTTCAGTATTCTTGGCTTTAAAGATTTTGAATGTCCTTTGTTTTTGTCATATTAAACTTTGTACTGTCTTATTAATCGATAATGGTTTCTTTTTATTCCTTGAAATTTTATTACCAAAGGGTTTAAATTTTCTGTAGGATTCTAGTAGCATTTCCTTAAAAAAAAGCACCATTTATGTTCAGTATCCCCAGTTACTATGATGTGGTCCCAGTCTATATTATTAAGCTCTTACCTTAATTTGTTGAAATCCGTATTCTTACAGTTCCAGTTTTTGCCATTTCCCCTTTTGAACGTTTGATTGAAAATTGCTTTGAAGCTTACCATGTTATTGTCACTGCTTCCCAAATGCTCCCTGACCTGTAGATCTGAAATTGTATCTGGTCTATTTGGCAGAACCAGATCCAGCAGATTACCTTCCCTGGTTGATTCATCAACCAGCTGAGAGAGGTAATTGTCCTGAACTGTGGATAAGAAATTATAGCTTTTAGCATAACCAGAAGATTCTATTTCTCATTGAATGTATGGATAGTAAAAATCCCCATTATAAGTCCCTATTACAGTTTTTTGCCTTTTTAATTTTTTGCAGCATTTCATCCTCTACCTATTCAGCTACATTAGGTGTCTTGTAGCAAACTCCAATTAGCAGCTTTCCATTATTGCCATCCCCATGTACATTTACCCATAGTGACCCTACATTGCTGTAACTTCCCTCAAAACCTTCATTGAGCACAGGTTTTAATGTGGATTTTATGAAGATGCACACTCCTCCTCCTTTTTTTATCTTTCTTGTCCTTTCTAAATGTAGTGTAACTCTCTCTATATTTGTTACCCAGTCATGGCTCTCGTCAAGCCAGGTTTCCGTAATGCCCACCACATCGTATTCTGTGACCTAATAAGAGTCTCCAGTTTATTCATTTTGTTTACTAGACTTCTTGCATTTGGGCAGCAGACATTTAATATATTTAGCACATTTGCTACTCAACTCCCTGCTTCCTTGCATATCCCAGCCCCCCTAAATCCTCCTACTCTATCTATCACAACTACCCTCACTCTCCCAGACCCTAGTTTAAAAGCTCCTCCATCCGTCTTACCATTTTTTCTCCAAGTATAGCTGCACCCTCCTCATTGAGGTGCAGCCCATCCTTACTGTAGAGCCTATAGCTGACAGAAAAGTCAGCCCAGTTCTCCAGGAACCCAAACACTTCCTTCTTGCACCAAATTCTAAGCCACTTATTTACCTCCCTTAGCTTCTGCTGCCTATTTAGTGACACTCATGGCACTGGTAGTATTTCTGAAAACACCACCTTGGAGGTCCGGGCCTTCAGCTTCTCTCCTAGTTCCCTGTAATCATTCTTAAGGACCTTTCACCTCACTCTAACTTTGTCATTGGGACTGATGTGTACCATGACAGCTAGGTTTTTCCCAGTTTCAGCCAGCAATCTGTCTATCTGATCCGCAATATGTCAAACCAAAACACCCGGCAAGCAACACACTATTCGGCTTTCACGGTGATGGCGGCAGATTACCCTGTCAGCCCTTCTAATTATAGAGTCCCCTACCATCAACATCTGTCTGGCCTTTGTTGCACTCCTATTTCCCTCCTTCCAACAGCAGTCATTTTCCTGGTTGTTAGGAGCAATGTCCTGCTGCAGTGATCCTAGTCCTGGGCTTGTATTCCTAATATCAGCCAAACAGGCATATTTACTAGGCTGTGCCAAATCAGGACTGGGCTCCATAGAACTTTTACCCCTACCCCTTCTTGTAACATTTACCCAGATTCTAAATGTGGTGATAAATGAGTGATAAATATTTTAGTGAGCTAATACTTTCAAGGATTACATATTTGGTAGAAATCTTACAATGCTAAGTCTCTTTGGTCAAGTGGATTTACAATACTAAGGCAGGCAAATTTACAAACTCTGAAGACACAAAAGAGAATAGTAAAACCAAAAACACTCAGTTTGAAAAAATGTTGCAGTAATCCGCAAGTGCTAGTAAAAGATGTAAAAAACAGGGTATTTGGTTGATACGTTTTTTGCAAAAAATGTATACTAAGCTGCTCTACCAATCTTCACGGTATACCCTTATCAGAGCAGTCCTAACTAATGTATGCAATCCCTATCTGATGTATTTACAAACAAACAAACAAATTTACAAACTCTGTAATATGAGTATACTGAGACATAAGTTTTCTGATTTTCAGCACACAGGAAATAGAGTGTGGATAGATTGCATCCTGTGCTGAGGGGGCTAACATAACCATTGTTTCTTAAAGACTTCCTACAAGTTGTATTTTATCTTTCAGAAAGAGATTGAGAAACATAAAAGGTTCCTTTGTTTTGTCACTTGAACACATAAACAAAAACCTATTTGGATGGCTCCATTTCTGCCTATATACAACTGAAATGTAAAATGCTAGGCAAACAATCTAATGCTTTAATTAGACAGCCTTCAAATTAATGTAAATATCTGAGGGAGAAAGAGAGCAAGCGAAGCTTGAAGTGTGGGAAACTGAGTCAAGATCTCATCATTTAGAAATGTATCTTACATAGATATCCTTTGTTTCTGTACATTTTCTTTTTTTTCAACCTTATAAATAAGAATGTTTATGTATTATCTTGCTTTGATGCGGCATGCAAGTGTATGCGACCAAAGATATTTTAGCTTTTACTAATTCTTGCATTTGATAAGTCAGAATGCAGAAATTCTAAATATTATCATTAGTAATGGGCGAACACTAAAATGCTCGGGTGCTCGTTGCTCTGGTCGAGCATATTGGAATGCTCGAGCACTCAACTCGAGCAGCAAGCCCAATGTAAGTCTATGGGAAACTCCAGCATTTTTACCACAGACCCCCTCGGGGACTATAGAGTGACTATAAATTTCGGAAATTGATAAGAACATTGCTCAAATGACATGGGAACATCATGGGGAAGACCCCTGGTAGCATTTCATACTCCCAGGTCATTGCTATGAACAATATTGTCAGAGTCTTACGCCACTTTTACAGACCCCCAATAAAACATACAAAAAGAAACCAAAATGGATTTTGTTGTGAAATATGTTAAGGAACCTCATTTCCAGGTTGTATATAAGGCAAAATAAATAAGCAAAAACAAAAATGCAATGCAAAGAGACTAGAGGTAGGAAGGCACTAGGGCGGCTAGACGGCATACGTTTCTCTTTTGCACGCTGGATTCATTCAGGACGTGAGCGGCACGAAAAACTGAACTAGCAACTACTGGGTGGTGCTCAACCGTAAAATATATATTGATATCAATCCACAAGTAGAAAGAATGAAAGTGGCACTCACCCGAATGTTGCTAAATAGTGATGTCCTTTATTCGGAAAACAAAAAGACAGACATGAGGAGGAGAGGAGGCTGGTAGCAGTTAGGGTGCGGGAGGGAGGTGAAGGACGACGGCCGTTTCGCGCTTGCGCGCTTCTACGGGTCCAAGACCCGCAAGCGCGAAACGGCCGTCGTCCTTCACCTCCCTCCCGCACCCTAACTGCTGCCAGCCGTCTCTCGTCCTCATGTCTGTCTTTTTGTTTTCCGAATAAAGGACATCACTATTTAGCAACATTCGGGTGAGTGCCACTTTCATTCTTTCTACTTGTGGATTGATATCAAAAACAAAAATGCTCCTCCACACCTTGGGCTATGTTCACATGTAGCGTTTTTGATGGAGTTTTGAACTTTAGCATTGCTTTCAACCAAGACAAATGCATTCACTGGGAAATGTAATATTAACATTTTACAACCTTATCTGGCCATGTGGTGTGTGACAATCATCAGACACATCCTGTTTAATTTATGAAGGAGGGACTCTGAAAGTCACAAAGCCTATTTTTATAGGGTCATCAGGCGGCCTATACTTTTCATCCATCAGCCAGCTATGCTTTGTTGTTCCCATTATTAAACAGTGGGTCTCCTATACTGTTATTGCCTATGCAGTGATTAGCAGGGCTGCCAAAAATTTTGACACACCCCAATAACCCTTTAAACATATGTACAGGATGGCCACCTGAAAGCAATGTTCCCATTATAATGAAGTTGGTACTCCCATTCTGTTTGCCCATTAAGTGAATGCAAGGCCTGCCCTGCCCCTAATATTGATGCACCCCAATAACCCTTTGAACAGATGTACAGTATGGCCACCAGAAAGCAATGCTCCCATTATTTGGAAGTTGATACTCCCATACTGTTTGTCCATGAAGTGAATGCAAGACTTGCCCCAAATGTGGATGCACTCCAATAACCCTTTGAACAGACGTACAGGATGGCCACCTGAAAGTACTTTTCACATTATTAGGAAGTTGATACTCCCATACTGTTTGCCCATGAAGTGAAAGCAAGGCCTGCCCCAAATGTGGACGCACCCCAATAACCTTTTGAACAGACGTACAGGATGGCCACCTGAAAGCAATGTTCCCATTATTAGGAAGTTGGTACTCCCATACTGTTTGCCCATTAGGTGAATGCAAGGCCTGCCCTGCCCCAAATGTGGACACGCTCCATTGGGGAACATCACAACTCTGTGCTTGCTTGTCATCCAAGGTAAGGCAACCGCGGACCTCCTTTCTCGTCATTTCTGGTGGCCGGAGTTGCATAAGGAAGTGATTGAACAAGTAGCTGCTTGTAGCATCTGCGCACATTCTAAAGTATTGTGTACCTGTCCATCTGGTACCCTTCTTCCACTATTTATTCCTAGTAGACCATGGATACACTTTTCCATGGATTTTATTACTGACCTACCGGTATCTGCAGGCAAGATGGTAGTTGTAGATAGGTTCAGTAAAATGGTTTATTTTGTCGCATTATCAGGACTTCTGAATGCCGGTAAGGTGTTTTGTTTCTGTACATCAGGAGGATTGGGCATCCTACTTACCACTGGCAGAATTTACTATCTATAACCACCGTCAAGAATCTACTGGCATGTCACCATTCTTTGGTGCATACGGTTACCATCCACAGTTTGATACCTTTAGTGGGGGGAGGGGCTTCTGGAGTTCTGGAAGGGGAACAATTTCCTTCATAGCACTCCTAAGTGAGGAGGGGTGCTCTGAGTAATTTGAAGATTATGGGAGATAGGCACAAACGTGTGGCTGACAGAAAAGGCTTGCCAGGGCCGGACCTGAATGTGAATGACTTTGTGTGGTTGTCTACAAGGAATATCAAGGTGAAGGTTCCTTCCTGGAAGTTGGGACCTAGATTTATTAGTCCCTATAAAATAACCGTCATCATTAATACAGCAGTGTTTCATCTTGAGCTACCTCAGGCTTTAAAGATCCACAATGTCTTCCATAGGTCTTTGCTCTAAAAAATGTGGAACCTCTTGAGCTCTCAACCCTATGCGACCTCCAATAACGGTGTACTTAAAATGGGCCTGGACATTTGCTGGCGGGAGCAGAGGAATCTTGCGTGCCCCGCAGGATTTTAATCCATGACAGCGTAGTGTGTTACTAACGGTAATATTTGTGACTGTGGTCACAGCTCTCTTCATTGACAAGGTCCTCCAGTGTAGTTCTGGGCTGATTCCTGACCTTTCTCTGAATCATCCTTACCACATGTGGTGAGACCTTGCATGGATCTCCAGACCAAGAAGATTGACAGACATCTTGTGTTTCTTCCATATTCTAATAATTGAGCCAACAGCTGTTGCCTTCTTACCAAGCGTATTGCCTAATGTCCTGTAGCCATCCCAGGCTTGTGCAGGTCTACAATTTTGTCCCTGGTGTCCTTAAATAGCTTTTTGGTCTTGGCCATGGTGGAGAGGTTGGAGTTTGATTGAGTATGTGGACAGGTGTCTTTTATACAGGTAACGAGTTCAAACAGGTGCAATTAATACAAGTAAAAAGTGCAGAGTAGGAGGGCTTCATAAAGAAAAAGTAACAGTTCTGTACAAGTAAGAGTTCTTTCTGGTTGGTAGGTGATCAAATACTTATTTAATGCAATAACATGCAATTTAATTATTTCAAAATCATTTAATGTGGTTTTCTGGTTTTTAGATTCTGTCTCTCACAGTTAAAGTGTACCTACGATAAAAATGACAGACCTCTCCTTTCTTTATAGGTGGGAATATTTGCAAAATCGACAATGTATCCAATACTTATTTTTCCCACTAAACATGGTACCTGTTGCAAAGATTTTCTTCTGTATGTTGTCTGCTGCCTTCATCATCTAACTTTTGCTACAATAATTGGTTGAATATAACATTAGACTGAAAAAACAATTTCAATCAAAGGTCTGTGAACAGTTTTGTCTCTACCAAGGGCACAGATCAACATAAAAAAAAGTCTACCAAAATCTTCCATTCAGAAGTGGGTTATTTTCAAGAAGGCCTTCGAAAATCATCAAACTCAGATAGTCTTATAACGTTCTTATTTCTAAGCGTACAATAAATATTTATTTATTTATCAAAATTTTGTTATGGTTTTTAATGAATTCACGTGTTTCTCACGTTAAGAGACATGAAGACATATTCTCAGTTTCATCTATTTGTGCAGTGATAGGATACTATAGTACACATACACGGTGGGTAATTACCTTGTGGGTGAAGAAAAAGTAGTAAGTCCGTCTGGGGCGTGTATGACGAGACTGGGATAGCTGGTGTGCAGGGACTAGAGTGGGAGAACAGTAACGATGTCAAAATAAATACATGGATAAAATCACAGATAAAATCGCAGATAGTAGGCCACCAAGAATAAAATAGAACGCAAGCAAGAAAGTGTAAGCTATACGGGACTAATGAGTACCTGGATAGCAAGTCGCTCATATAGAGCTATAAAACAAATAAGGGGGGGGTTAGTGAACTAACACCCCGGACAGTGCACAACCTAACATGGATAGTATGTGTGTATATGTAACTCCAGTCGGTGCTTCAGGTATATAACAAGTGGAGATCCAGTACCTGTCGTATGATTAGCCACAGGGAGGAAGTTAGGTAAAATGGCACTTAAGGAGTCCGTAACTTGTTGGTGATAGTAGCAAATAGAAGCGTTGTACTTAGCTCGATTAGGCGTTATCGTTGAGATGTCCTCAGGCGGCTAGTGCAGGCGCCGTCCAGGCCGGTGACGGGCGCTCGCGCGGCCTGTGTAAAGTCCTGTGCGATGCTGTACAGGACCTGCGGTGACGTTCGGGTCACGTGCTCGGGAGTCACGTGGTTCCCTTGGTGATGCTACGGTGCGCTGTGGGAGCAAAAAGCCAACGCGTTTCGGAAAAACTTCGGTTTCCTTCATCAGGGTAGGCTCCCCCTGCGCGTGCTGGCTATTTATAGCGATGGTCTCCTCTCCCATAGGTTCAATTAAAAGCAAAGAGTTCCACCTCATTATTCAGGCCCCTTGGCTTTAATGTATCCAGTTCAAAGATGTGCCTAGTCTCCTCCCGGGACATTTGTTTGATAAAGTCCCCATTACGCCAGTCCTGTTGAACCACTTTGATTCCCATGACCTTATGCCCCGTACAGATCCTTCATGGTGAATGAGAAAATGTTTAGATAATGGATGTGCGTCGTATCTATTGCATATGTTCCTAAGGTGCTCATTGATCCTTATGTATAAGGGGCGTTTGGTGCGCCCTACGTACTGTTTCCCACAGGGGCATTCCAAAACGTAGATAACCCCTTGTGTCCTACATGTTATGAAGTCTGTAATACGGATTTCTTTGCCCGCTTTTGATATCACACATTTTTGCTTTATTGGTTTAATTCGTTTGCACATACTACATTTCTTGCAAGGGAAGAAGCCTTGAATTGTTTGTTTGAAGGGGCCCTTTTTGTTACCTGCGGGTTTGGGATTACGTACCGTAGGGGTGACAATGGCACCTAAATTTCGTGCTTTCCTGAACACAAAGCGCGGATAGTTCGGCAAGATATCTCCTATTAATTTGTCCTCTTGTAAGAGGCCCCAGTGTTTTTTTACGATTTTCTTCAGTATATGGATGTTTGAATTGTACTGGGTGATGATTGGTATTGCAATCTGGGTTTGTTGGTCAGGGAGAGAGTTATCATTTTTTATTTTGCTCTTATGTTTATCTTTATCTTTAACATTATCATTTTCTTCCAGGAGTGTGATTCTGGGGATTTTTAGCACGTCCCTTTTTGTCATAAGCAAGGATTCCTGATCGTATCCCTTATGTAGAAATTTTTGGATCAGTGCATCTGCTTCCTTCTCATAATCCGCAATATTTGTGCAGTTGCGGTTAGCACGTATAAATTGACTCCGGGGGACGTTAAGTAACCACCTTGGCAGGTGGCAAATGTTCATGGAAATGAAACTGTTGGAATCTGTGGGTTTCGCATATGTACATGTCTGCAGTTTACCCTCGTTAATTGTGATGTTAGGTTGTGCACTGTCCGGGGTGTTAGTTCACTAACCCCCCCCTTATTTGTTTTATAGCTCTATATGAGCGACTTGCTATCCAGGTACTCATTAGTCCCGTATAGCTTACACTTTCTTGCTTGCGTTCTATTTTATTCTTAGTGGCCTACTATCTGCGATTTTATCTGTGATTTTATCCATGTACCGTATATACTCGAGTATAAGCCGAGATTTTCAGCCCAAATTTTTGGGCTGAAAGTGCCCCTCTCGGCTTATACTTGAGTCAAGGTGGGTGGCAGGGTCGGCGGGTGAGGGGGAGAGGGCGCTGAGGCATACTTACCTAGTCCCAGCGATCCTGACGCTCACTCTGCCTGTCCCACGGTCTTCTGTGCTGCAGCTCTTCCCCTCTTCAGCGGTCACGTGGGACCGCTCATTAGAAAAATGAATAGGCGGCTCCACCTCCCATAGGGGTGGAGCCGCGTATTCATTTCTCTAATCAGCGGTGCCGGTGACCGCTGATAGAGAAAGAGGCTGCGGCACCGAAGACCAGCTGTGACAGGCAGAGTGAGCATCAGGATCGCTGGGACCAGGTAAGTATGTAATATTCACCTGTCCGCGTTCCAGCCGCCAGGCGTCGCTCCATCTTCCCGGCGCCTCCATCTTCCCGGCGTCTGCGCTCTGACTGTTCAGGTCAGAGGGCGCGATGACGCATATAGTGTGCGCGGCGCCCTCTGCCTGATCAGTCAGTGCAGAGACGCCGGGACCGGACGCCGGAACGAGACGCCGGGAGCTGCAAGCAAGAGAGGTGAGTATGTGTTTTTTTTTTCTTATTGCAGCAGCAGCGGCGGCACAGATTTATGTGGAGCATCTATGGGACAAAATGAACGGTGCAGAGCACTGTATGGGGCACAATGAATGGTGCAGAGCACTGTATGGGGCACAGCTATGGGACAAAATGAATGGTGCAGAGCATTGTATATGGGGCACAGATATGGGTGTTGTGAATTCTGTGGTCAAGCTCCCTCCTGTGGTCATGAGTGGTACTTCGGCTGGTTCTGTCTATGAGCTTCCTCTGGTGGATGTGAGTGGGGCTGCGGCTTCTGAGTTTCCTTCCTCAGGTGACGAGGTTAAGTCGTTAGGTGCTGCTCTATTTAACTCCACCTAGTTCTTTGTTCCTTGCCTCCAGTCAATGTTCCAGTATTGGCCTTGCTCTCTCCTGGATCGTTCTTGTGGCCTGTCTGCCCTGCATAAGCTAAGTTTTGCTTGTGTTACTTTTGTTTGCTATATTTTCTGTCCAGCTTGCTATATTGGTTTTTCTTGCTTGCTGGAAGCTCTGAGACGCAGAGGGAGCACCTCCGTACCGTTAGTCGGTGCGGAGGGTCTTTTTGCGCCCTCTGCATAGTTGTTTGTAGGTTTTTGTGTTGACCGCAAAGCTATCTTTTCTATCCTCGGTCTATTCAGTAAGTCGGGCCTCACTTTGCTAAAATCTATTTCATCTCTGTGTTTGTGTTTTCATCTTTACTCACAGTCATTATATGTGGGGGGGCTGCCTTTTCCTTTGGGGAATTTCTCTGAGGCAAGGTAGGCTTATTTTTCTATCTTCAGGGCTAGCTAGTTTCTCAGGCTGTGCCCGAGGCGCCTAGGTCTGGTCAGGAGCGCTCCACGGCTACCTCTAGTGTGGTATGATAGGATTAGGGATTGCGGTCAGCAGAGTTCCCACGTCTCAGAGCTCGTCCTATGTTATTAGTAACTATCAGGTCACTTTGTGTGCTCTTAACCACCAGGTCCATTGTGTTTCTGAATCACCAGTTCATAACATATGGGGCAATAATGAACGGTGCCGAGCACAGTATGGGGCACAGCTATGGGACAAAATGAACGGTGCAGAGCATTGTATATGGGGCACAGCTATGGGACAAAATGAACGGTGCAGAGCATTGTATTTGGGGCACAGATATGGGGCAATAATGAATGGTGCCGAGCACAGTATGGGGCACAGCTATGGGACAAAATGAACGGTGCAGAGCATTGTATATGGGGCACAGATATGGGGCAATAATGAACGGTGCCGAACACAGTATGGGGTACAGCTATGGAACAAAATGAACGGTGCAGAGCACTATATGGGGCACAGCTATGGGACAAAATGAACGGTGCAGAGCACTATATGGGGCACAGCTATGGGGAAATATGAACGGTGCAGAGCACTATATGGCACAGCTATGGGGAAATAATGATCTATTTTTATTTTTGAAATTCACCGGTAAATGCTGCATTTCCACCCTAGGCTTATACTCGAGTCAATAAGTTTTCCCAGTTTTTTGTGGCAAAATTAGGGGGTCGGCTTATACTCGGGTCGGCTTTTACTCGAGTATATACGGTATTTATTTTGACATCGTTACTGTTCTCCCACTCTAGTCCCTGCACACCAGCTATCCCAGTCTCGTCATACACGCCCCAGACGGACTTACTACTTTTTCTTCACCCACAAGGTAATTACCCACCGTGTATGTGTACTATAGTATCCTATTAGGCTAAGCGCAGGTACAAATACTGTAATATACAGTTTCTTTTTCTATAGCTCCTTTCCTTCTCCTCTGTGGGGTGAGGAGCAGTACCCGCAGCTACCTCCATCTATCTCACAAGCGCCGCTAGTACATATAATATTGTATCTTTAGCTTTATTTGTGCAGTGAGTTCAGGATTGTCGTCTAGAATAAATTGCACAAGCAGTTGATGAAGACATTTATCCAGTAGAAGATCACCTCTGAAAGTCCTTGCAACTGCTTTACCAGTAAACATATGCACTACTACAATTTCACCATACATCGCTTCTAAAATACCTCTCAGACGTGTCCCATCCATTAGTGTATCTATGGCTCAAAGCAAATTCATAAAAGTGTGGAAACTACAAAGTATAAGCAGATTTTTTTTCAAATGGGCATCCTGTGTGGCAGCTTTGAAGATTTCACTAGCTTTCCAGTACAAGGGTTGATCAAAAGTCATTATAGGAGGGACATAATGTTTGCTGACTAAGTTATTGATGATAATTAATGTTTATAGAATGCACATTTTGTCACCGGGTGACATATCGATTGTGGGCAAAAAGAGGATGGAGGACTGGCCAGGTTGAGTATTGTGAATTACATGCATTATTCCCTTCCAATTTGGTACTGACTGCTTGAAATTGGAATTAAAGTTCCCACAATATCTATATCGATATATAGATGTAATTATACAATCTTGATAACATGCAAGATCTTTACATTTTATTTCTCGTAATGTCTTTTTGCCAAAAGTGTTATATGGAGCTGCTGAATCCAGCAATCCAGCCAGCTTCAGTGTAACTCTTATAGGCTCTAAAAAATAAAGAATGTAAGCACACGCTCCTCACCTAAGAAATCGGACGCTTCTGATAGACTGCATAGACGGCTGGTAACCTAAGAAACTGACAGTACACAATAATATTAAATATGTGGTGCATGCTGTATTTTTAAAATAGTTGTGTATTTTTATACCCATATGAAGAAGCTGAAAATTAGCTGTGCAACATGGACAAGAAAAACTGTTGGACCGTAAAAATATACACTTGTATGAAGGCAGCTTTACAATGGTGCCACATTACTATCTGTATATGTGTGGCACGTGCTTGTTCGTGTGTGTGTATGTATGTTTGGATTTGTCTATATGCAAATGTTTATGATTTTTTTTACAAGAAAGCATTTTCAGACCCCACCAAAATGACATCTGATAGAAATACCATGACTTCAGATCCTTGTATTGTACCTGATGTACACTGGGATTAAATGTTCCATTTTGAGTTAAAGTAATAAATGAATTTGCAGATCAGTTGCTCATTTAAAAGATATTTATAGCTTACAACAAAGGGAAAACATCTCTAAATTTAAAAGTCTGCTACGTCTGATATGGAGAAATGAAAGATTTTTCCACGGCAGATAAGGAGGCAGACTGCTAATGTCTTTAGAGATCATTCTGCGGCTGATATAAAAATAGCTGTAAATTATTTGTAATACCATCTGGGCTTATATAGAGATAGTAACTCAAATAAACACAATGTGCACTGCCTTGAATAAATCACAGCAATTTTAAAATTAGTTTGGTATTTGAAGGGGAGCCAATCTAGTTCCCTTAACAATTGCATAGATTGCCTAGTCAGCATAGCATGAGTCAAAATCCTGGCAGTTAGCCTTCTGAAAGTGTTAGATTCTGTGAAGAGTTTTCTCAGGAAGGCTATAAATTCGGGCATCTCCATCATAAAGCTCTAACCAAGTTGTTAAAAACATGACTTACAGTTCAACAGAAGTCGCTGTTACCAGTGGATGAAATGTTGGCAGAGGTTCAGAAAATGTTTGAAGAACAAAACATGACTTCCTGTGACATTGTGAAACTTGAGACACAATGAAAGGTTTAATAGGAATGCTGGAGATAATGTGCTATTCTATAATTATCCAATGAGTACATCAATAAAATGCCATTATTAGTTGAGCTGAGATGAAATCTCAAACACAAATCATCTGCGTTTCTTCTTTTTTTTCAGCATATTCAATTAAATTAATTTAAAGGTGAAAAGGCCAATTTACAAGTTGGGATCATACAAAAGTGAATGGTAATCTAATATCATAATTATCTTCTTTTTCATGGTTCATAAATCGCAGGCTCTTCAACTGGGGTTTATGTGTTTATTAATATTCTGTACAAAGTAATTTTACTCTTATAGTCCAAAATGAAGATCAAAACCACGGGCACAATGCCAGCAGTTGTTGCACAGTTCGGATGGTTTCAGTTAAAATTAATGCAACTGCCTCTTAGCTTTTTTATATGTCTAAAAGTGGCTTGTATTTCTCCAATGGTTTTTTTTTTTGCATATTGGCAGAAAATCTACCATAAAATCAGCATCTTGCAAACTTAAATTTTTGCATTTTGCCAAGATTTCACACTATATTTTGCTAATTGTCTGTGACTTTTATGCAGAGATTTTAAATTTCAAAATCTCCAGCATGTTCCGATGTTTGTGTGTGTCATTTTCTTAAATCCCATCCACCTATTCTGAAATTTCTGCATGTTTGATATGTGAAACACACACTGCAAATCCATGGCAAATGCGTCACATTTTTACTTTCGTTTAGGCCTCATTTAGACATCTGTGAGTCACTTATATCTTTTGAAGTTGCACCCCCCCTTGAGAAAGCACACTTAGGGTACCGTCACACTATACGATTTACCTACGATCACGACCAGCGATATGACCTGGCCGTGATCGTAGGTAAATCGTAGTGTGGTCGCTGGGGAGCTGTCACACAGACAGCTCTCCAGCGACCAACGATGCCGAGGTCCCCGGGTAACCAGGGTAAACATCGGGTTAATAAGCGCAGGACCACACTTAGTAACCTGATGTTTACCCTGGTTACCAGCGTAAAAAAAAACAAACAGCACATACTTACATTCTGGTGTCCGTCAGGTCCCTTGCCGTCTCTGCTTCCCGCACTCAGTGACTGCCGGCCGTAAAGTGAAAGTGAAAGCACACGTCACCGCTGTGCTGTGCTTTCACTTTACGGCCGGCAGTCACAGTGCGGGAAGCAGAGACGGCAAGGGACCTGACGGACACCAGAATGTAAGTATGTGCTGTTTGTTTTTTTTAGTTTTACGCTTGTAACCAGGGTAAACATCGGGTTACTAAGCGCGGCCCTGCGCTTAGTTACCCGATGTTTACCCTGGTTACAAGCGAACGCATCGCTAGATCGCATCGCTAGATCGGTGTCACACACACCGATCCAGCGATGACAGCGGAAGATCCAGCGACGAAAGAAAGTTCTAAACGATCTGCTACGACGTACGATTCTCAGCAGGATCCCTGATTGCTGCTGCGTGTCAGACACAGCGATATCGTAACGATATCGCTGGAACGTCACGAATCGTACCGTCGTAGCGATCGAAATGGCAGTGTGTGACGGTACCCTAACTTTGCCAAATCTGCAACTTCTTGACCCTATCTCTTTTACTTTCATATAATAATATGGGGAGCTGGCTGTAATGGTGTTTGACAGTATGTATAGCTATATGCATTATATTAGGGTCGGATGCATTTAATTTTCTCCTTGTTAGGCCTGATTTACATCTTCACTTGATGTTGAATTTTTTAATTACTTCAATAATAAAAAGGTGATGTTATTATAATCTTTTTTATTGTGGTACCTGTTTACTCCATTTTTTCTTCTTACTTTCTGGTTCATTAATGTTATGGGAGTACTGCACTATTTATTTGGCTCACTTAGGGGGGATTGTACACTAATTATCCCCAGCCTATATCTATAATGTGTTTTTGAACAACTTTGTATTGCTATATACTACAATACTATAATGTATATCATGATGTGAGTGAATACAGCGCTAGACCCACCATAAATACATTAATAAATTGCAAGAACCATAATAAACACAGGAATATACCAGAAACATCATCAGTGAACAAATTCATAACCAGAACCACCATCTTCAAATAAATATATTACCATTAGTGATGAGCGAACATGCTCATCACTTGTTACTCACCCGAGTATCACTATACTCGGTGTACTGACGAGCACAGAGCATTTCCGGTATTACTCGGCAGGAACTCGAGTCTCCCTCCTGCATTTTTTTTCGGTCTTTAAAGACCCAATCAACATGAAGGGATTGTTTGCCAGGCACTATAACGCTGTAGCCATCTTTGTTGTGGTCATGCAGTGATTGGCTGGCTGCACAGCATCATCAGGGGTATAAGAGACCGGACGCCGCCCTGCTCGGCACATTCAGCTCCGGAATCAGACAGTGTAGGGAGAGCAGCTGCTAAGATAGGATCAGATTTGGGGATTTCTTAATCAGTGTGGGGGTCTATCATCCTAAACTAATGAAATCCAGATAAACGAACAGTCCTTCTAAGGTCTAATTCTGGAGTATATAGGCTGCAGTGTTAGGTAGGCAGGGGAGTGTACGTCACTCTATACATATCAGTGCAAGGCCTGCAGGCACTGAATATGTGTATATAGATATCATTGCATACATCAAGAGGGTTCATTCCATTACTGTCTGCTGCTGGTGCCTATAGCATATATTGACCGTATATACCTAGCCCCAGGTATAAATGGCTAGGAAATTTTTTTTTGCCAGGTTAATAGAGATTAAATCAATCCAGAGCCTTTTTTTTCTTCATTTTCTTTTTGACACTGCACAATAAAGCCAGATCCTTTTCCTAGCACTGTGTGAAAATCCAGCAATTTTAAAGGGGTCACAAAAATCATTTATGACTACGCAGAAAAATCTTTAATTTTTTTGTGTTACGGTAGAGTAGAATTTTTTTTAGTGTCTTACACAATTTCTTGACACCATTTTGCAAAACCCCCCCAAAAATACATACAGGCCAAATATTTTACAGTGTAGTATATCTGTGACACGCCTCATACATTCATGTGCTAAAGATTTGGGCCTAAATTCCATTTTTTTGCTGTCTGTTACTCTAGGTATATACAGCACTGTTTTGCAACCCCCCCCCCCCCGAAAAATACAGGCCACATATTTGGCAGTGGGGTATTTCCATGACAGGCCTCATATATCTGCATGTTCCAAGGTTGGGCATTTTAGGCCTGTATTTCATTTTTTTTCCTTTCTGTTACTCTACTGATCTACATCACTATTTTGCATTTAAAAAAATAAAAAATACAGGCCACATATTTGGCAGTGTGGTATTTCCGTGACAGGCCTCATATATCTGTGTGCTCCAAGTTTGGGCATTTTAGGCTGGTATTCCGCACAATGCTGAAGAGTTTTGGACAGCTCTGAAAGAGCGGGCAGATCTGTGGCTGACACCGCTGAACCTTCAGCCAGGCATGGTTGTGTGTGACAATGGCAGGAACCTGGTGGCGGCTCTGAGGCGAGGTGAACTGACACACGTACCATGCCTGTCCCATGTGCTTAACCTCCTTCTTCAATGGTTTCTAAAAAAGCTACCCGGAGTTGGTGGATCTGCTTGTGAAAGTACAGCGCCTGTGTGCCCATTCTACAGCTTCAGCCGCCCTTGCTGTGCTTCAGCAGCGATTGCAGCTTCCAGCTCACCGATTGGTGTGTGATGTCCCCACATGTTGGAACCCTACACTGCAGATGTTGGAAAGGATTTGTGAGCAGAAGAGGGCAGTTGTTGAATACCAGCATCAACAACACCGTTATTATTAAGGTCAGACTTCACACATAAGATCTCAGGAGTGGACATGGATGTCAGACATATGTAGCATCCTCCAAAACTTTGAGGAGTCCACCAAGAGTGGCGATGATGTCATAATTGGCGTCACCATCCCGCTTCTCTGCGTTCTGAAAAGCTCTTTGCTCACAATGAAAGATGATGCATTGCAGGCAGAGCAGGAGGACATGCAGCAAGGAACCATACAGGGTGATTGCACACAGCCCAGCCTCATGTCATCCCAATGTGGATTGTTTGTCAATGAGGAAGAGGAGGAGGAGGAAGAACAGGAGCTACTTTCATGCGCTGTAAACGGTACTACAAGCACAACTGTCATACCGTCTGTTCAGCGCGCATGGCCTGATGACAGGGAGGAAGAAGAGGAGGACACCTTGGTGAGTCGTCCTGTTGGTGAGGACACGGAAGGCTTGCCTGTTACCAGTCTGGCACGCATGGCTGACTTTATGTTGCGCTGCTTTTCCTGTGACCCTTGTATTGTAAAAATTAAGGGTGACAGTCATCACTGGGTAGTGACACTTTTAAACCCACACCACAAGGAGAACTTTCAATCTCTTCTTCCAGAGGCAGACGGGTGTACTAAAATGGTTCATTACCAGAGGGCCATTGTTGCAGAATTAGTAAAAAAAATTCCATCTCAAAACGCTGGTGGAAGACATAACAGTTCGTTGGACAACCAAGGAGTATAGGTGAGAGAGAAACAACTCCAATCCAGTAGAGGCAGGGGAACACTAGCAAAGTTCTGGGACAGTTTTCTTAGACCCTCCCATCGCCCTGGCCCTGAGGCGCGGTGTAATGTCACAAGGAATTGAATGTTTTCTAAGATGCCGCTGGTGGAATTATCACAGATAAGGGCATTCCCTTGTCAACGGAAAATGCAGACAGTCTGACTCTTATAAAAATGAACAAGGGCTGGATTGGGCCAGACATCTCTACACCACCAAATGACAGTGAAACATATCCTCCAATACAGTGTATTTTTGGGAGGTGTATACGCTTCCTGATTTTGGCTATTTGGTGTACTCCTCCTCCTTGTCCTCATCTTCATCATCCACCACCACTAGAACACCAGGGTGAATGTGTTCTATGCTGCTACAGCCAGTCAACTTTTTGGCAAGGGTGTCTATGATCCCCATAAAAATTTTTTTTAAAGATGAACCCCCCATGGGGAAATGTTTGTCAGCCCATGCACTTAGGGTATGTGCATTCCAAGTCTAGGAGACCCACTCTTTTAAATTGGGCCTATTTTTTAATGAGGCCTTCCTCCATGTCTCATCATCCACCGCCACTGGATCATCAGGGTTAACATGTTCCGTGCTGCTACAGCCACTCTAGCTTTTTGCAAGGATGTTTATGATGCCTGTAAACAATTTGTTTAAAAAAATTGAACCCCCCATGGGGAAATGTTTGTCAGCCCATACATTTAGTGTATGGGCATTCAAAGTCTAGGAGACCCGCTCCTTTCAATCGGGCCTATTTTTTAATGAGACCTTCCTCCACGACTCATCATCCACCACCACTAGATCACCAGGGTTAACATATTCCGTGCTGCTTCAGCCACTCTAGTTTTTTGTAAGGGTGTTAATGATGCCCGTAGTAAAAATATTTACACAGTATGTTGATGGAGAAAATGTTTGTCAGCCCATACACTTAGTGGGCATTATGTAATAGGAGAGTTTTCTTATGAGGCCCTCATCCATGTTTCTTCCAAGAGGGATTGGGGTGCGTGCAAATTTGGGTCAAGGCGGCCCTTGCATTCAATGCATAAGGAAACAGAATGGCAGGACTAACTGAAGAATGTGAAGTATGTTTTCCAGTGGCCATCCAGTACCTGGGTTCAAAGGCTTCTTGGGGAGCATATGACTTGGTAGCAGGGCAGGCCTTCCAGTCAATATATAAGAAAACAGTATGGGAGTACAAAATGAATAATGTGAAGTAGATTTTTCTGTGGCCATCCAGTACCTGGGTTCAAAGGCTTACTGGGGTGCATACGATTTGGTAGCAGGGCTTGCTTGCAGTCAATGCATAAGAAAACAGTGTGGGAGTACAAAATGAATAATGTGAAGTGGGTTTTCCTGTGGCTATCCAGTACCTGGGTTCAAAGGCTTATTGGGATGCATATGACTTGGTAGCAGGGCAGGCCTTGCCGTCAATGCAACATTTTTTCAGGAAGCCCCCGTGTGCCTCTCGTGAAAGGGGTATTGAGGTGCACCATAATTTTTGGCAGCCTAGCCACTCACTGCATAGGCAATAGCAGCATAGGAGACCCACTGTTTAATAATGGCCCTTTAATATTAATGCCTCCTGCTGCCCCTCTAAAATAGGCTTTGTGACTTTAAGAATCCCTCCTTCATAAATGAAACATGATGTGTCTGCTTATGTGTCACACACCACATGGCCAGCTAGGGTTGTTAAATGTTACAATGACATTTCCCAGTGAATGCATTTGTATTGGTTGAAAGCAATGTCAAAGTTGAAAAACAAATCAAAAACGCTGCGTGTGAACACAGCCCAAGTGGTGGAAGAACATTTTGGTCTGGGGTTAATTATTTTGCCTTATATACAAGTCATTACCCTGGAAAGGATGTGCCTTAACATATTTCTCAGCATTATCCATTTTGGTTTCAATTTTCTATGTTTTTTCGTACACTTGCAAAAATGGCATGAAACTCTGACAACATTGTTTACAGCTGTGACCTAGGAGTCAGAAATGCTTCCAGGGACATTTTCCATGATGTTCCTGTGTCATTTGAGCAGTTTCCATCATTTTCAGATGTTTTTAGACCTTAAAAGGACCCCCGAGGTGATCGCAGTAAAAATGCTCAGGTCTCCCATAGACTTACATTGGGCTAGTTGTTCAGTCCGAGTATTCCAATTTGCTCCAACCGAGCAACGAGCACCCGAGCATTTTAGTGCTTGCTAATTACCACCACTAAAATCAGTACATATTTAAAAGTTCAAAACAATTCTTTGTACATGCATACAGCATCAGAACCACCATTTGTACATCATACTAAAACCTTCATCAGTACCTAAATACATCAGAAACATCAACAGTATAAGAAAGTATAATTAAAACCACCAAAAGTACTACACAAATACAGCACCAAGCTTGGCACAGTGACAAATTGCAATGTCTGGTCAGCCCAAGCAATATGCATTTAAATTGCATGAATCTGTAACAAATATAGCACCAAACATTGCGGGAGGCGTGCATGTGCCTTGTGGTTTACTTTTAGTTCGGCTAAGCTCAGTCACTCTTGGCTCATTCTGGAGGCGCGCAGGCACCCTGGGGTTAATTTTGACCCCGGATGCACTCAGCTTTCCCAACATGGGAAGCTGATTCACCTTGAGAGCGCATAAATAGTGTCCCTCATGGCACCTGCACTATTACCAGCGGATGGCAACTTGGCCTCGCGGTAAATGTATTTTAGGGTTTAGCGAAACGGATCGGACAAATTCAAAAATCGCCGACTTTCGGCAAAGTCGGCTTTCATGAAACCCGACACAATCCTAGTGTAGGATCGGCCATGAGGTTGGCGATCTGCACGCAAAAGTCGCGTTTCGAATGACTCTTTCAGCGCTATTTTTCAGCCAATGAAGGAGGACGCAGAGTGTGGGCAGCGTGATGACATAGGTCTCGGTCCCCACCATTTTAGAGAAGGGCATGGCAGTGATTGGCTTGCTTTCTGCGGCATCACAGGGGCTATAAAGGGGCGTGTACGCCAGCCGCCATCTTACTTCTGCCGATCTTAGCATAGGGAGAGGTTGCTGCAGCTTCATCAGAAGAAGGGATATAGTTAGGGAGGGAAGATTAACCCCAAAACTGCTTGTGCTGTAGCGATTTCCACTGTCCAACACTACCATTTTTTTGCAGGGACAGTGGAGGCTATATTTTTGTGCATCAGCTCTGTAGCTTATTAGGCTGCCTTATAAGGCTCCCTGATAGCTGCATTGCTGATTTCACGCTGCTGTTCCAACCAACTGCTATTTTAAAAGCAAAAATCCTGCTGCTCCTTTCTGCACAGTTATCTTGTTTGTTTGTCCACACTTTTGTGTGCAGCAGTCCTTTTTATTGCTGCCATACTTTTCCTGAGATCATTGTAGGGAGATTGAAGAAATTGTACTACAGTCCTTGTATTATTTCATATATCTTCCAGCCACTTTCTGCCACTTAGATTGCATTGTTATATACACTGGGCCTGAGTTTTGGTTCAGTCTCCCAAAAAAAAGTGAGATTCAAATTCTCACAAAGTGGATATACTTCAGTTCTGTTAGTTTGTCGTATATCAGCCAGCCACTTTCTGCCACTTAGATTGTGTTGTTTTATACACTGGGCCTGAGTTTTGGTTCAGTCTCCCCCCAAAAAAGTGAGATTCAAATTCTCACAAAGTGGATATACTTCAGTCCTGTTAGTTTGACGTATGTCAGCCAGCCACTTTCTGCCACTTAGATTGCATTGTTATATACACTGGGCCTGAGTTTTGGTTCAGTCTCCCAAAAGAAAGTGAGATTCTAATTCTCACAAAGTGGATATACTTCAGTCCTGTTAGTTTGTCGTATATCAGCCAGCCACTTTCTGCCACTTACATTGTGTTGTTTTATGCACAGGGCCTGAGTTTTGGTTCAGTCTCCCAAAAAAAAGTGAGATTCAAATTCTCACAAAGTGGATATACTTCTGTCCTGTTAGTTTGTCGTATATCAGCCAGCCACTTTCTGCCACTTAGATTGCATTGTTATATACACTGGGCCTGAGTTTTGGTTCCGTCTCCCCCCAAAAAAGGGAGATTCTAATTCTCACAAAGTGGATATACTTGAGTCCTGTTAGTTTGTCGTATATCAGCCAGCCACTTTCTGCCACTTAGATTGCGTTGTTATATCGTCGTTGGGTACAGCCGGGACCAGCTGCTTCGAAAGCATCACCAAACCAGGGATTCAAGCTTCAGGAGGCTAATTTGCATATTCCAGGTGCCTTCTGGGAGAAGCGAAGTCTCCCTAAGCTAGAAGATCGTTGGGTACAGCCGGGACCAGCTGCTTCGAAAGCATCACCAAACCAGGGATTCAAGCTTCAGGAGGCTAATTTGCATATTCCAGGTGCCTTCTGGGAGAAGCGAAGTCTCCCTAAGCTAGAAGATCGTTGGGTACAGCCGGGACCAGCTGCTTCGAAAGCATCACCAAACCAGGGATTCAAGCTTCAGGAGGCTAATTTGCATATTCCAGGTGCCTTCTGGGAGAAGCGAAGTCTCCCTAAGCTAGAAGATCGTTGGGTACAGCCGGGACCAGCTGCTTCGAAAGCATCACCAAACCAGGGATTCAAGCTTCAGGAGGCTAATTTGCATATTCCAGGTGCCTTCTGGGAGAAGCGAAGTCTCCCTAAGCTAGAAGATCGTTGGGTACAGCCGGGACCAGCTGCTTCGAAAGCATCACCAAACCAGGGATTCAAGCTTCAGGAAGCTAATTTGCATATTCCAGGTGCCTTCTGGGAGAAGCGAAGTCTCCCTAAGCTAGAAGATCGTTGGGTACAGCCGGGACCAGCTGCTTCGAAAGCATCACCAAACCAGGGATTCAAGCTTCAGGAGGCTAATTTGCATATTCCAGGTGCCTTCTAGGAGAAGCGAAGTCTCCCTAAGCTAGAAGATCGTTGGGTACAGCCGGGACCAGCTGCTTCGAAAGCATCACCAAACCAGGGATTCAAGCTTCAGGAGGCTAATTTGCATATTCCAGGTGCCTTCTGGGAGAAGCGAAGTCTCCCTAAGCTAGAAGATCGTTGGGTACAGCTGGGACCAGCTGCTTCGAAAGCATCACCAAACCAGGGATTCAAGCTTCAGGAAGCTAATTTGCATATTCCAGGTGCCTTCTGGGAGAAGCGAAGTCTCCCTAAGCTAGAAGATCGTTGGGTACAGCCGGGACCAGCTGCTTCGAAAGCATCACCAAACCAGGGATTCAAGCTTCAGGAGGCTAATTTGCATATTCCAGGTGCCTTCTGGGAGAAGCGAAGTCTCCCTAAGCTAGAAGATCGTTGGGTACAGCCGGGACCAGCTGCTTCGAAAGCATCACCAAACCAGGGATTCAAGCTTCAGGAGGCTAATTTGCATATTCCAGGTGCCTTCTGGGAGAAGCGAAGTCTCCCTAAGCTAGAAGATCGTTGGGTACAGCCGGGACCAGCTGCTTCGAAAGCATCACCAAACCAGGGATTCAAGCTTCAGGAAGCTAATTTGCATATTCCAGGTGCCTTCTGGGAGAAGCGAAGTCTCCCTAAGCTAGAAGATCGTTGGGTACAGCCGGGACCAGCTGCTTCGAAAGCATCACCAAACCAGGGATTCAAGCTTCAGGAGGCTAATTTGCATATTCCAGGTGCCTTCTGGGAGAAGCGAAGTCTCCCTAAGCTAGAAGATCGTTGGGTACAGCCTGGGTTTTTGCCTGTAGGACATTATTGCAAGAGAGCTTGGCTGAGTAGATTACACAAGAAGGAAAACACACAGCAAGTCAGCAGGATCTAGGAGCAACATGGCAGATGTGACAACCTACATGGTGAGCTGCAGCATGTGCTACATGTTCACAGATCGACCAGAAGAAGAATCCAATTTCACCTGTCAGAAGTGTAGACTAGTGGCCCTTTTAGAAGAAAAGGTGCGGGGTCTGGAAGAAAGAATAGCAACTTTGAAACTAATCAAAGAGAATGAAGACTTTCTAGACAGAACAGAAGCATCTCTACTGGTCACAGAAGGTGAAAAAAGTGTCAGAGAACCTCCAAAAGCAGATGAGTGGAAGCATGTGACCAAAAGAAGCAAGAAGACCATGGAGAAATCACCAACCACACAACTGAAGAACCGATATCAAATCTTTGTAGAGGATGAAGATGGCACACCTAAGAATGAAGCAATACCAGCAAGCAAAAAAGAAAAGGGCACACAGCAACAAGTGACAGCAAAAAGTACAGCCAAGAAGCAACGAAGAGTGGTGGTGGTGGGAGACTCACTACTGAGAGGCACAGAAGCAACCATCTGCAGACCGGACATAACTGCAAGAGAAGTTTGCTGCCTTCCAGGTGCGATGATCAAGGATGTGACCGATAGGATACCAAAGCTCTTCAGCTCCAAGGACGTCCACCCATTTCTTCTGATACATGTTGGCACCAATGACACGGCAAGGAAGGACCTACCGACAATCTGCAAGGACTTTGAAGAGTTGGGGAAGAAAGTAAAGGAACTGGATGCACAGGTAGTTTTTTCTTCTATCCTTCCAGTAGACGGGCATGGCACCAGGAGATGGAACAGGATCCTTGATGCAAACAACTGGCTAAGACGATGGTGCAGACAACAAGGATTTGGATTCCTGGACCACGGTGTGAATTACTGGTATGATGGACTCCTCGCCAGAGACGGACTACACCTCAACAAACCTGGGAAACACACATTCGCCAGAAGACTCGCTACACTCATCAGGAGGGCGTTAAACTAGAAGAAGAGGGGACGGGAAGAAAAACATTAGACTCGAACAAAGACGACCCAGGAAAACATATTCAGAAGGGAGGTAAGAACATTTCTAAAACAATCCACAGTGAGGAGATTGGAACAAAACAAAATCCTCTAAACTGCATGCTCGCAAACGCCAGAAGCCTGACAAACAAGATGGAAGAACTAGAAGCAGAAATATCTACAGGTAACTTTGACATAGTGGGAATAACCGAGACATGGTTAGATGAAAGCTATGACTGGGCAGTTAACGTACAGGGTTACAGTCTGTTTAGAAAGGATCGTAAAAATCGTAGAGGAGGAGGGGTTTGTCTCTATGTAAAGTCTTGTCTAAAGTCCACTTTAAGGGAGGATATTAGCGAAGGGAATGAGGATGTCGAGTCCATATGGGTTGAAATTCATGGAGGGAAAAATGGTAACAAAATTCTCATTGGGGTCTGTTACAAACCCCCAAATATAACAGAAAGCATGGAAAGTCTACTTCTAAAGCAGATAGATGAAGCTGCAACCCATAATGAGGTCCTGGTTATGGGGGACTTTAACTACCCGGATATTAACTGGGAAACAGAAACCTGTGAAACCCATAAAGGCAACAGGTTTCTGCTAATAACCAAGAAAAATTATCTTTCACAATTGGTGCAGAATCCAACCAGAGGAGCAGCACTTTTAGACCTAATACTATCTAATAGACCTGACAGAATAACAAATCTGCAGGTGGTTGGGCATTTAGGAAATAGCGACCACAATATTGTGCAGTTTCACCTGTCTTTCACTAGGGGGACTTGTCAGGGAGTCACAAAAACATTGAACTTTAGGAAGGCAAAGTTTGACCAGCTTAGAGATGCCCTTAATCTGGTAGACTGGGACAATATCCTCAGAAATGAGAATACAGATAATAAATGGGAAATGTTTAAGAACATCCTAAATAGGCAGTGTAAGCGGTTTATACCTTGTGGGAATAAAAGGACTAGAAATAGGAAAAACCCAATGTGGCTAAACAAAGAAGTAAGACAGGCAATTAACAGTAAAAAGAAAGCATTTGCACTACTAAAGCAGGATGGCACCATTGAAGCTCTAAAAAACTATAGGGAGAAAAATACTTTATCTAAAAAACTAATTAAAGCTGCCAAAAAGGAAACAGAGAAGCACATTGCTAAGGAGAGTAAAACTAATCCCAAACTGTTCTTCAACTATATCAATAGTAAAAGAATAAAAACTGAAAATGTAGGCCCCTTAAAAAATAGTGAGGAAAGAATGGTTGTAGATGACGAGGAAAAAGCTAACATATTAAACACCTTCTTCTCCACGGTATTCACGGTGGAAAATGAAATGCTAGGTGAAATCCCAAGAAACAATGAAAACCCTATATTAAGGGTCACCAATCTAACCCAAGAAGAGTTGCGAAACTGGCTAAATAAGATTAAAATAGATAAATCTCCGGGGCCGGATGGCATACACCCACGAGTACTAAGAGAACTAAGTAATGTAATAGATAAACCATTATTTCTTATTTTTAGGGACTCTATAGCGACGGGGTCTGTTCCACAGGACTGGCGCATAGCAAATGTGGTGCCAATATTCAAAAAGGGCTCTAAAAGTGAACCTGGAAATTATAGGCCAGTAGGTCTAACCTCTATTGTTGGTAAAATATTTGAAGGGTTTCTGAGGGATGTTATTCTGGATTATCTCAATGAGAATAACTGTTTAACTCCATATCAGCATGGGTTTATGAGAAATCGCTCCTGTCAAACCAATCTAATCAGTTTTTATGAAGAGGTAAGCTATAGGCTGGACCACGGTGAGTCATTGGACGTGGTATATCTCGATTTTTCCAAAGCGTTTGATACCGTGCCGCACAAGAGGTTGGTACACAAAATGAGAATGCGTGGTCTGGGGGAAAATGTGTGTAAATGGGTTAGTAACTGGCTTAGTGATAGAAAGCAGAGGGTGGTTATAAATGGTATAGTCTCTAACTGGGTCGCTGTGACCAGTGGGGTACCGCAGGGGTCAGTATTGGGACCTGTTCTCTTCAACATATTCATTAATGATCTGGTAGAAGGTTTACACAGTAAAATATCGATATTTGCAGATGATACAAAACTATGTAAAGCAGTTAATACAAGAGAAGATAGTATTCTGCTACAGATGGATCTGGAAAAGTTGGAAACTTGGGCTGAAAGGTGGCAGATGAGGTTTAACAATGATAAATGTAAGGTTATACACATGGGAAGAGGGAATCAATATCACCATTACACACTGAACGGGAAACCACTGGGTAAATCTGACAGGGAGAAGGACTTGGGGATCCTAGTTAATGATAAACTTACCTGGAGCAGCCAGTGCCAGGCAGCAGCTGCCAAGGCAAACAGGATCATGGGGTGCATTAAAAGAGGTCTGGATACACATGATGAGAGCATTATACTGCCTCTGTACAAATCCCTAGTTAGACCGCACATGGAGTACTGTGTCCAGTTTTGGGCACCGGTGCTCAGGAAGGATATAATGGAACTAGAGAGAGTACAAAGGAGGGCAACAAAATTAATAAAGGGGATGGGAGAACTACAATACCCAGATAGATTAGCGAAATTAGGATTATTTAGTCTAGAAAAAAGACGACTGAGGGGCGATCTAATAACCATGTATAAGTATATAAGGGGACAATACAAATATCTCGCTGAGGATCTGTTTATACCAAGGAAGGTGACGGGCACAAGGGGGCATTCTTTGCGTCTGGAGGAGAGAAGGTTTTTCCACCAACACAGAAGAGGATTCTTTACTGTTAGGGCAGTGAGAATCTGGAATTGCTTGCCTGAGGAGGTGGTGATGGCGAACTCAGTCGAGGGGTTCAAGAGAGGCCTGGATGTCTTCCTGGAGCAGAACAATATTGTATCATACAATTATTAGGTTCTGTAGAAGGACGTAGATCTGGGGATTTATTATGATGGAATATAGGCTGAACTGGATGGACAAATGTCTTTTTTCGGCCTTACTAACTATGTTACTATGTTATATACACTGGGCCTGTGTTTTGGTTCAGTCTCCCAAAAAAAGGGAGATTAAAATTCTCACACAGTGGATATACTTCAGTACTGTTAGTTTGTCGTATGTCAGACAGCAACTTTCTGCCACTTACATTGTGTTGTTTTATGCACAGGGCCTGAGGTTTGGTTCAGTCTCCCCCAAAAAAAGTGAGATTCAAATTCTCACAAAGTGGATATACTTCAGTCCTGTTAGTTTGTCGTATATCAGCCAGCCACTTTCAGCCACTTAGATTGCATTGTTATATACACTGGGCCTGAGTTTTGGTTCCGTCTCCCCCCAAAAAAGGGAGATTCTAATTCTCACAAAGTGGATATACTTGAGTCCTGTTAGTTTGTCGTATATCAGCCAGCCACTTTCTGCCACTTGGATTGCGTTGGTATATACACTGGGCCTGTGTTTTGGTTCAGTCTCCCAAAAAAAGGGAGATTAAAATTCTCACACAGTGGATAAACTTCAGTACTCTTAGTTTGTCGTATGTCAGACAGCAACTTTCTGCCACTTACATTGTGTTGTTTTATGCACAGGGCCTGAGGTTTGGTTCAGTCTCCCCCAAAAAAAGTGAGATTCAAATTCTCAAAAAGTTTATATACTTCAGTCCTGTTAGTTTGTCATATATCAGACAGCAACTTTCTGCCACTTACATTGTGTTGTTATATACAATGGGCCTGAGTTTTGGTTCCGTCTCCCCCCAAAAAAGGGAGATTCTAATTCTCACAAAGTGGATATACTTCAGTCCTGTTAGTTTGTCGTATATCAGCCAGCCTCTTTCTGCCACTTAGATTGCATTGTTATATACTGTACACTGGGACTGAGTTTTGGTTCAGTCTCCCCCCAAAAAAGGGAGATTTAAATTCTCAACAAGTTTATATACACCTTCTACCTTGTTTTACAGTACCATATAATGGTTGTTATTTTGGTTAGATTTTCCAAAAAATGAAGAAGTCTGGTGGAAGAGCCTGTGGGCGGTGGTTGCCAGCTTGTACTGATGGTGGTGGTGGTGCATCTGGTGGTAGTGGCAAAAGCACAATAGCACCTAAGGCTGGAGGTGTTGAGCCAGCATCACAAGGCCTCGAAGGCTCCCTTATCTGGGAGTAGGAAAACAGCTTTTAAAGCTGGAGCAGCAGGAAAAAGTTTTGGCTTTCCTTGCTGACTCAGCCTCTAGCTCTTTCGACTCCTCTTCAGAATGGTACAAATATAAAAGCAGCGAGTCATCAGTGGATGCTCCCGGTCAGGAACAAGACATTTCCTTGTGTCCTTCACCTAACCAAAAGTGAAGGATGCTTCAGGCGACACTACAGGATACTCCATGGAGCTCTTTACACATACCGTGCCTGGGTTAGAAAGGGAAATTGTTAACTGCCCATTACAAGATGAATCGGACATGAAGTGTGCTGCCAGTAGCTCAGAAGCGGAGGAGGATGATCGGCAGCAGCCATCTATATCGCAACAGCTGTCATCTGGCAGGCCCGTATCAGGCCAAACACGTTTGTCAAAAGCAAAAACATTTTTAGGACAGCGTGGCCATCTGGTGAAAGTAGCACAGCGTGCAATGCCTGAAAAGGTATTCCATAGTAGGAAGAGTGTAGTGTGGCAATTTTTTAACCAAGATCCGAATGATCAGTCAAAAGTTATCTGTAAGAAATGCTCAAAGACCTTTAGCAGAGGGAAGAATCTTCAAAATTTAAATACAACATGCATGCTTAGACATTTAACCAGCATGCACTTGCAAGCCTGGACTAACTACCAAACGTCCCATACCATTGGTGCACCTGCTCAGAATGAAGGTAGTCAGCAACGCTACATTGTTTCCCTCATTGTAAGCCCACCGGTTAGGACACCACCAGCAGCAAATATGGAGGTATCGTCGCAAGGCCAAAGCAGTCAGGGAATCACAAGGTTATTTGTAGGAAACACTGTATGTAGGCCAACATCAAGAATACCATCACCAACCCTCTCTCAATCCGCCATGTCCACCACCACCACTGCTAGTTCCACCATATGCAGCTCTCCAGTCCAGCTCACCAGTCTCTCATTAGGAAAAGAAAGTATTCATCCTCTCATCCGTGTACACAGGGTTTGAACGCCCACATTGCTATACTAATCTCGTTAGAGATGATGCCCTACCGATTAGTTGAAAGCGAATCTTTCAAAGACTTGATGGCCTACGCAGTACTACGCTATGACCTACCCAGTTGGCACTTCTTTGCGAGAAAAGCCATCCCAGCCCTCCACCAGCATGTCAAAGACCACATTGTCCATGCACTGAGGCAATCAGTCAGTAGAAAGGTGCACCTCACAACTGATGCATGGACCATTAGGCATGGCCAGGGACATTATGTGTCCATCATGGCACCATGGGTTAATGTGGTGGATGCAGGGTCCACAGGGGACAGCCATAGTGGGACAGTTCTGCCTAGCCCACGGTCTAGGAAACAGTTGATTGTAGGCATTCGCCACCCCTCTTCCTCCTCCAGAAGCGAAAGCTCGTCCACCGAGTGCAGTCGCACGACCACTCCATCCACAGCTGCCAGTTTTGCACACGAGGTGTCCCATTATCGAACAGCTAGTGGTAAGCGTCAGCAGGCTGTGTTAGAAATGAAGTGTTTGGGCGACAACAGTCACACCGCGGAAGTACTGGCCGAGTACTTGCAGCAACAAACTCAGTCATGGCTGGGCAGTGTACATCTTGAGGCAGGCAAAGTAGTCAGTTATAACGGAAGGAATTTTATGGCTGCCATAACCCTTTCAGAACTTAAACACATACCTTGCCTGGCTCACACCTTGAACCTGGTAGTGCAGTGCTTCCTCAAAAATTATCCGGAGTTACCAGCCCTTCTCCTGAAGGTGCGAAGACTTTGCTCGCACATCCGCTGGTCGCCCGTACACTCCAGCCGTATGCTGAACCATCAGCGATCGCTGAATCTTCCCCAGCACCACCTAATAATCGACGTTGCAACAAGGTGGAACTCCACACTGCACATGGTTCGGAGGCTGTGTGAACAGAGGAGTGCTGTAATTAATTTGTGGTAGGATACACCTACACTGGATGGCAGACATGGAGTTGTCTCCACCACTGTGTAGTCTGTGCTGTTAAATCCTTCAATGGCACTGCCAATACAAATTTGTTGAAATGATAGATGATAGTTAAAATATACAGGGGCCCTGGCCTCCATTTAGACCAGTTAATACTTTGCGCCTACTACCACTGTCTGCTACTCAGCAGAGTAGCCCACCCCTGTACCTAGCTATGCCACCTGTTTAGTCCTGTTACCAATTTTGAACTGCATTTAGCCTACTTTATTATTTGGGCCTATATCTGTGTTTCCTCCTCACCCTGCCCATTGCCCAGCCACTGCTAGATGAGTCTGCTGGTACATTGACCCAGACCACTACTTTCCCCTTGCACTCTACACAGCCAGAATCTGACCCTGCTGAAAGTCAGGTTCCCCTTCCTGCATATTATACCACCTTACACGGGGATAAAGAGGAAGGTGCAGATGAAAGTGCAGGTTACTTCATCAGGTAGGGGGGCATACTCGTTGGCGACGTCACTGGCACAGGGCCCCTCATAATATGCAAAAGTGTCTCTGCCAGTGGGAGGCGCCACCCACCGTCAAACACACCGCCGTACTATGAGGGGCCCTGTGCCAGTGCCAACAAGTGGGCCCCCCTGCTTGCTCAGTATCACAGCACTTGCAAAGTTGAATATTTACCTCTCCCTGCTCAACCGCCGTGTCGTATTCCGCGTTTCCTGGGCCCACGAAAATCTTGAGCCAGCCCTACCCCACACAACTTTAGCCAAATGACCCCGTTTTCAATGCCTAACTATTATTATAAAGAAAATTTAGATTGACAAGCTTAAGTAATAATAATTGATGTTTTTGGCATTAAAATGGGCACTGTAGGTGTTTTCCTGTCCTCCACTCACTGCTGACTTTGATTCCCCATTGACTTGCATTGGGTTTTGTGTTTCAGTCGGCTCCCAACTTTTCGCAATAATCGGCCGATTTCACCCGACCCGACTTTTGACAAAGTCGGGTTTCGCGAAACACGACTCGATCCGAAAAAAGTAAAAGTCGCTCAACTCTAATGTATTTATCTCTAATATTATACATGGTAATTTCTTGCCCCTTTCCATCATTTTCCTTCTACATCTCACCTTTTTGGTGAACCTATTCCCAGGTGTGGAGCATAACTTCATATGTTTATATATTACAGGCAGCATTCCCCTAATTCCTTCCCCTTTTGGGTGTATTATACATA
Source organism: Ranitomeya imitator (assembly GCF_032444005.1). Taxonomy (NCBI): domain Eukaryota; kingdom Metazoa; phylum Chordata; class Amphibia; order Anura; family Dendrobatidae; genus Ranitomeya; species Ranitomeya imitator. The sequence continues at coordinate 616,931,969 of NC_091284.1, forward strand.
GAGCATTCATTCATGATGACACTAGTGGACATCAGCTTATACTGATCCTTCAACATTCAGGTGTTTCAATTCTACACGTTGTTCTTCAGATACATAGAGATCATTCTTGTACTTTTAATTACCTGATGGAGCTACTCATAATGATTTATAGTTTTATCTGTTTATTGTTCTAGTTCATACAGACTCATGCTTATCTTTTTCATTGTTCATATTAGGCTATGTGATTTTTGGATGATATACCATTATTCATTGTAGTCTATTGAAAATATATGCTTCTGCTGTTACATCATTGTATAATATATATCTAGGATTTTGAATGCATTTTTATGTCTTTACACAGATTTATACTTGGAAAAGGCTGAGTCAAGCCGAAAAGTCGTATTGATTATTATCTGTCTTCCTAAAGGATCATTTTTCCGTTTTTTATTTTTTTATTTTTTTTTAGCATTATTTAACTGTATCCATAAGGGTTGAGTCTTTTCCTTTTTTCTATTAAGTTTTTTTTGCCTCATATGTAACATTAAACAAATAAATGCTTGTTTTGAGTGCCATAGTTTTTTGTATTTTCTATGATATTTTCTTCTGAGCACCAACATTCGTCTGCAGTGAGCACCCCTTTGTCTTCCATACTCTGTGATGATTGGCATGGTGCTTGATGATGTAAGGTTCATATGTAGCTGCTTGGCCATGGAAACCTATGCTATTAAGCACGCGGCACACAATTTTTAAGCTGATGTTAATGCAAGAAGATTTGGAACTCTACAGTTATTGTCTCAGCAGAGTTAGTGACTTTTAAAAACTATGTGTATCAGCATTCTGGAAACCTACGCTGTAGCTTTGCATGGTCTGACACTTCATAGCTGAGTTGCTGTGATTCCTAAACTCTTCCAATATGCAATAATATCACTCAATGTTGATTGTGGAAAATTTCAGAGGAAAAACATTTTATGAACTGACTTGTTACAACAATGACATCCTATTATAGTACCATGTTGAAAATCAGTGGACTGTTTAGAAAGACCCGTTAGTTTTCAAATGTTAGTAAAAGCAGAATGCATGGCTAGTAGTGATGAGCCAGTGTGCTTGTAACTCGAGTTTTCCGAGCATGCTCGGGTGTTCTCTGAGTATCTTGGGCGTGCTCGTAGATTATGTTTGTGAACCCGCAGGTGCATGATTTGCGGTTGTTAGACAACCTGAACACATGCAGGGATTGCCTGCTTGTTAGGGAATCCCCACATGTATTCAAGCTGTCTAGCAACCACAAATCATGCAGCTGCGGGGATTCAAACATAATCTATGAGCATGCCCAAGGTACTTGGAGAACACCTGAGCATGCTCGGAAAACTCGAGTAACGAGCACACTCACTCATCACTAATGGCTAGGTGTTTCAATTTGTACACCTGTGGCAAAGGGACTGAAAAAAACCCTGAATTCCATGATTAAGACTTGTGCTCCAATACTTTCATCTATATAGTAAAGATAAGTAATCTTTCTTTGAGAGCTAAAAAACATTCATATGCATTGAATGATATATAGGATTAAATTTAGAATTGCTTAGCTCTAATATCTTTTCACATACTAATACATTGCTCTAGTATTTAACTATTTGAATAATCTATGGATATGTTCTCGAGATGTCCCGAAGCCATGACACTAGCCTTTTAAACAGTAACAACACATGATAGCTTGCTTTCTGCTATCCGCGAACAGTGCAGTAAAGAGTATTTATTACAATTTTATCTGGGTGATAAGCGTTTTGTCAAATTATCATAGTAATTCTGAGCAATAAATGAGCACCAGAATTAATATGCTATGATACTTTATTAAATCATTTGCTGTAACAGATCTGATTTTACATACATATAAATGGGTTCCACTTTGACATAATTTCAGATAATTCACAAAAGTATCATTCAAATCTAGTACATCTTGCCAATTCTACGCTTCTAAAGACATTACACTGCCCTTGAAATTTACCATCTTGACAGATCATTCTGAAAATCTTTAGGGATTATACAAATATTAATGCATTATTAAGTATAAAAATTATTTAAGTGATTTCATTACTTAAAGGTGTTATACAGCCTTTAAAAATTGATGCTCTATGCTTTAGACAAGCCATCAATGTTAGATTGCTTGGAGTCTAACTGTTATCACCCCTGTTGAAGACCCCTGTTCATCCTTTTGAAAGAGCTGTGTCAGTTGTGTAAGTGCTCTTTTTTCTTAATTTTTACACAGGTTTCAAGCTGGTTCTTACTTTTCAGAGCAGTGTTGAAATATATTACATCATTTTCCCATTGAAGTGGACCATGACAAGAAATATGGTGCTGGATCTTTCTACTGATTTATATGATCCCATTATATTTCCCAACAGATCCGTAACACTTGGGTTTTCTTTAGAGGAATCATTTAGATCGATTGAACTGGAAGTGAAGTTGTCTGAGGCAAATGTTTATGTGCAGGGAAAACTGTGCATAAATGTACTCATAGACCCACTCATTTCCTATTAAAAAAAAAACTGAAGTTCTCTTTTTGCCAAGAATTAGGGAGCTTTGTGTCTATATGCAAGTTATTAATGTATAGTAGATTGTTCTTCTCTGCATGAAGGCCAGTGCAGTACAGGAATACCAGAATCCCTGGCACGTGATCGCAGGTCACCGGTGAGTTGGCATGACTACCATAGGTCTCCCGGAGACCTCTATTGTTGTCACTGCTGGCTTGCTGTGAGTGCCGTCCAGTGGTTGGCGCGCATAGCAAGTGAGTAATTCAACTATATATAGGCGAATTGATAATCACCTATATGTAGCTGAGCCGATTGGGTTATTGTAGCTTCTAGTCTCCCATGGAGACTATTGAAGCATGCCAAAAGTACAAAAAAAATGTTTTTAAAAATATATTTAAAAAAATCTACATTTTTCTCCCCATTCAAAATAAAACAATAAAAAAAATCAAACCTACACATATTTGGTATCGCCATGTTCATAATCGTCCGATCTAGCAATTAACAAAAGGATTAACCTGATCGCTGAATGGCATAGTGAGAAAAAAAGGCAAAATGCCAGAACTATGTTTTTTTGGTTGCCACGACATTGCATTAAAATGCAATAAGGGGCAATCAAAAGATCATATCTGCACCAACATGGTATCATTAAAAACGCCAGCTCGGCCCGCAAATATAAGCCCTTATCCAACCCAATATCACGTAAAATGTAGACACTAGGGGTATAGGAAAATGTCTCTTTTTTTAACAAATTGTGGATTTTTTTTTTCACCACTTGGATTAATAAGAACCTAGACATGTTTGGTGTCTAAGAACTCGTAATGACCTGGAGAATCATAAAGACAGATCAATTTTAGCATTTATTGAACCTAGTAAAAAAGCCAAACAAAAAACAAGTGTGGGAATACACTTTTTTGGCATTTTCACCTCACTTAATTTTGTTCCTGTTATTTAGTACACGACATGGTAAAAGCAAAGGTGTCATTCAAAAGTACCACTCATCCTGCAAAAAAACAAGCCCTCACATGGCCATATTAACCAAAAAATAAAAAAGTTATGGATCGGGGAAAAAGGTGAACAAAAAATGAAACTGCAAAACAAAAAATATCTCTGATCGTTAAGGGGTTAAATATAAAAATGGCGTGGGCTCCCTCGTAATTTTCATAACCAGCAGAGGGAAAGTCCAAGACTGGGGGGGCTAATGTTAATAATTTGGAAAAGAGGACAATATCCTCAAAGGTTCCCAGGCTATTATAAACAGCTCATAGCTGTTTACTTAACCTTTACTGGTTAGTTTATGGGGAACCCCACAAAAAAAAATGATGCAGGGTCTCCCTATAGATTCAAACCAGCAAAAGCTAAACAGACAGCTGTGGGTTGATATTAATAGCCTGGTAGGGGGCCAGGGATATTTCCCCTTCCCATGCTGCCAACATCAGCCCTCAATCTCCTCAGAAATGGCACATCCATAAGATACGCCAAATCTGGTATTAGCCTTGTTCTTCCAGCTTTCCCTGGTGCGGTGTTAAGTGGTGTAATAGGGTTGGGGTTCATGTCAACTTTGTATTGTCAGGAGACATTAAACCCAGGGGTTAGTAATGGAGAGAAGTCTATAAGACTCCCCCATTATTAACCCCATAGTAAGATTTGAAATAAACACACAGCCAGAATAAAATCCTTTATTTGAATTAAATACTCCCCAACCATCTTTTTCCCATTTTTTACTGTAAAAATGAAAATAATAAAAATACATATTCCTCACCTGTCAGAAGAGAACATAATACATTCGCCCAACGCCGTAATCCATCTCTGATACATATGGATGTCTTGATGAGCGGTGGCATGATGCAACCATTCATCCTGACATCCAGGAGGCAATGAGCATAGCTTGGGGCGCAGCTTCAATGATGAGCGGTAACAGCATAGAGGCTACTACCGGTCACTGCCAGCTGTTCCCACTCTTAGTTCACTGTGAGCATTCCAATTCCTGAGGGGCAGATCATTGAAACAACCATCGGGATGAAGAGATCAGCAGGGAATTAACACATGTACAATCTCAGGATTTTCACCTGAATATTTATTTCAAGAATATCACATACGTTTACAAATTTTATTTTGCCTCCAAATTCTCTGTGGGGACATCGCCTCAGTTTCCCTTCCTTCGGCAACTAGAAGACCAGGCAGAGAAGATGGGGATACTGATGACTTATGACTGACCTGGACATATGAGGACCAGACACTGTTCCCAACGAAACACCACACGGGGTTTCCAGACTAGAAAGAGCATTTAAATTCTCATCTCTGATCGACCTATGGGAAAACCAGACAGCACAGAGAAGGCTATTTCTATATATACAAAGCTCCAGTCAGGAGCTCTAGTTGCTTTGAAATGGTTTTAATGTCTTTTGGTAGGGCTCGTCCTTCACCCAACATCACCCTCACCGGATTCTGAAACTGTCGGATAGGAAACAGACACTGACTCTTTGTGGCATGCAGGATGAAATTTCACAACAAATCCTCCATTTCCCACAGAAATAGTCACAGTCATCGTTAGAGAGGGAATGTTAGGTGTCGAGTTCCCGCTGCTGCACAGGGGGAATCTCGAACCATGTCCGCTGCGGTCTCCCATTCTCCCCCAGCTGCAGTGGAACCTGCTCAGCGGAGACGTTGGTTCCAGCATCTTGCTCAAGCTGATACTGTGTGAATGGTTACTGCTGCCTTTCCAGGCTCTGCCTTTGTAGCCAGCACTGATCAGCAGCAAGCAGGCCTTTCTGGGACTAAGTCCTGCTTTTCCAATACCGAGCATGCCCACGGGACAACCTCCTTTTGGAGGTCAGGGGCCACATGCTCAGGTCCTGTTGCGGTTCCTATTGGACCATCAGGAAGGTCCTGGAGTGCTACGGCTATAAAAGGTTCGCATAGCCGCTCGGCCATGTGCTAGTGTAAACTGATTTATTTGTGTATGTGTAGATGAATGCCTGTCGATGGATGAAAGCTCCGAATCATTCCCATCCCTGGTATTGTTGCCTGCTCATGAATGGTGGAAGCCACCTACTGCCAGACAGTGCTACTCTGCACATCCAGCGCACAATTCTGCATCTCTCAGCAGCGACCACCAGTGCAGCACCGTGCGCTTAGTGTGCTTTCCGGGCCCTGGTTGGGATGGTTAGTGGCGTCCGCCAGAGCGGCGTTGTACATACTCTTGTGCGATAAATTATTACTATTAGTTCAGTTCTACCCCTGACACCACAATAATGGTGTCAAGTGTAAGAGGTCTAGAGGAACTCTTTCCTCGTGTCTTGGGACAGAGTTCTGTGACCCTTTACTTGCGCTCTCTGTGCGGTATTGCGGCCCTGTGATGCAACAGGGTTTGCTTCCTTCATACCGGGTGAAGCTAACCCATGTGTGTATTCACATTATACCGCCATCTAGTCTGAAATTGCCGAGCAGCAGGTGTCCTTTTTGCACGGTGGACCCCGAACTGCGAACGCACCTCATGTCCTCTCTAATATTATTTGGTGCATTCCACCAGTCCTAACATTACACTAGCGCTAGGGTCTGGCTAGTAATGGCAGATGAACAGCGACTGCAGCAGTACATCCAGCAGCTGGAGGGCAGGTTGGCGGCTCTCGAGCGCACAACCTCAGCTGTGGATGTTACCGCAGTAGCTGTTCAGGCTGCTAGCATGGCTAAAGCCACTTTGTCCACTGACACCCCTATTCCGACCGTAACCAGCCTCCCGCTGCCAGATAAATTCTCTGGTTGATAGCAAGTCTTGTAGGGGATTCGTGAACCAGTGTGCGATTCACTGTGAGCTCCTGGCTGCATGTTTCCCCTCAGAGCAGGCTAAACTGGGATTCCTTATTTCTCTCTTGTCGGACAGGGCATTGGAGTGGGCTATGCCTCTGTGGGAGCACGACAATCATGTGGTGCAGAGTGCTCAGTGGTTTCTGAGCACTCTGAAACAGGTCTTTTTGGGACCCCAAGTCACCCATGATACGGCGCTCCAACTGCTGGCATTGACACAGGGTTCATCCATGGTCAGTCATTTTTCCACCCACTTCCGGACTTTAGCATCTGAGCTGGAGTGGCTAAATAAAGCCCTCATCCCTGTATTTTGGAGGGGGTTGGCTGACCTTGTGAAGGAGGCCTTGGCCACTAGGGAGATTCTTGCCACACTGGAGGAGCTAATAACTATATCTACCTGCATCGACCTTCGTTTTAACAAGCGAAGGTTGGAGTGAGCCCAGTGTAGGCAGAGGTTTCGGCTGGCTCCCACATTCACCAAACCTCTGGGATCTCCGGTCCAGGCGTCCGAGCCATATGAGGCCGTGGAGGTGTCACGAGTGGGGTCTAAGTCCTGGACCGCTTGTCTGCCAGCAGTTAGGACATTGTGCCAGGAAATGTCCCCAGGGGTTGGGAAAACATCAGCTTCTAGTAGTAGTAGGAGGAGGTACATTAGACATGGCGACGTTTTCCTCCAAATTGTCCTTCATGGGGACAATTACCTTAGGAATGGGTCAACACTGCCCTCACAGATAACACATCAGACCATCCCATTTACTCTTTCTATATCGCCATTCCATCAGGAGATTATCTCTTTGCTCGTCATTCCTGAGGGAATTGATGAGGTCCCGTTAGGGATACCTTGGCTACGGTACCACTCCCCTCATATAGAGTGGTCCACAGGCAGAATTTTGGGATGGAGTGAATCTTGTGAGGGTAGATGTCAGAGGGAGTGCGTTCAGATTGCTACTACTGAGGTACCCGCAGATCTTTCCTCTCTCCTCAAGCACTATTGGCCCTAGGCGGGTGTGTTCTCCAAGAGAGCTGTGGAGACCCTTCCGCCTCACCGCCCTTATGACTGTCCTATTGACCTCTTGCCTGGTGCTGAGCCTCCCCGGGGTTGAGTCTATCCGTTATTTTTCCCGGAGATGGAGGCAATGTCTCAGTACATCCAGGAGAATCTGGCAAGAGGATTTATTAGGAAGTCAGTGTCACCCGCAGGGTCTGGGTTCTTCTTCGTGCAGAAGAAGAACGGAAAACTACATCCATGCATAGACTACAGCATCACCGTTAAGAATAAGCACCCACTGCCCCTGATATCTGAGCTCTTTGATAGGCTTCGGGAAGCAAGGGTATTTACTACCTGCTTACAACCTGATTCGCCTCCGTGAGGTGGTCGAAAGGAAGATGGCTTTTAACAATAGGGATGGGCACTATGAATACCTGGTGATGCCCTTCGGGCTCTGTAATGCCCCAGCCCTTTTCCAAGACTTTGTGAATTATATCTTCTGGGATATGCTCTCTACCTCGGTTGTAGTCTATCCGGATGATATTCTCATCTACTCTCCAGATATTGACTCCCACTGGAGAGATGTTTGCAAAGTCTTCGACCTCCTACGGGCAAACTCCCTCTATGCCAAGTTGGAGAGATGTGTGCTTGAGCAAGAGTGTTTACCTTTCCTGGGCTATAACATCTCGGTCCAAGGACTGGCTATGGATACCACCAAGCTACAGGCTGTGATGGACTGGCAGGAACGTCATTCTCTTAGGCTGCCGTCACACTAGCAGTATTTGATCAGTATTTTACATCAGTATTTGTAAGCCAAAACCAGGAGTGAAGCAAATAGAGGAAAAGTATAACAGAAACATATGCACCATTTCTGGATTTATCACACATTTGTCACAAATACTGCTAGTGTGACAGCAGCCTCAAAGCGGTGCAGCACTTTATGGGGTTCATCAACTATTATTGCCAGTTCATTCCCCACTTCTCAACTTTGGTAGCTCCCCTGGTTGCCCTCACCAAGAAGGGAGCTAATCCCAAATTGTGGTCGAAGGAGGTCTCCAAGGCCATCCTCTCTATCAAGTCACACTTCACTGGCACTCCCAAGTTACATTGCCCCGATGTTGATAAACCATTTATTATGGAGGTGCAGGGCTGGACTGGCCATCGGGCACTTCTGGCAAATGCCAGAAGGGCCAATGGCAGTAGTCGGCCGCTCGCCAGCGCTGACTCCCCCAGCGCCGACTCACCCCCCCCCCCACCAGTGCCGCCGCATTCAACTATACCGGCATCTTTGATGCCGATACAGTTGAATGCAATGATGGAGGAGACAGCGTCTGCTGATGCTCCCTCTCCCATCATTCCCCGCTCTGCCTCTGACACAGCGGGTGCGCGATGACGTCATATCATCACATCCCTGTTGTGTCTCGGGCAGGCAGACAGAAGCTGTTGAGATCAGAGCCGAGAGCAGGGCGGGCACGAGGAGAGGTGAGGAGAGTGTTTTTTTGAAATATAACAATGAGTCATAACTGGATTGTGGGGCTATTGGGGGGCTGCATTACATTATATGGGGCTGTGCTGTATTACATTCTATGGGGGGATTTATTACATTCTATTCGGGCTGGCTGCATTACATTCTATGGGGGGCTGGCTGCATTCCATTCCATGGGGCTGTGCTGTATTACATTCTATGGGGGCTGGCTGCATTACATTTTATGGTGGCTGGCTGGATTACATTCTGTGGGGGCTGGCTGCATTACATTCTCTGGGGGCTGGCTGGATTACATTCTATGGGGGCTAGCTGCATTACATTCTATGGGGGCTGTGCTGTATTACATTCTGTGGGGGATGGCTGCATTACATTCTATGGGGGCTGACTGCATTACATACTTTGGGGGCTGGATGCATTACATTCTATGGGGGCTGGTTGCATTACATTCTATGGGGTTGCTGTATTACATTCTATGAGGGCTGTGCTGTATTACATTCTATGGGGGGCTGTATTACATTCTATGGGGGGCTGTATTACATTCTATGGGGGCTGTGCTGTATTACATTCTATGGGGGGCTGTATTACATTCTATGGGGGGCTGTATTACATTCTATGGGGGCTACATTTTATTCTATGGAGGGCTGTATTATATTCTATGGGGAGGTGGGCTGTATTACATTCTATGGGGGGCTGTATTACATTCTATGGGGTGCTGTATTATATTCTATGGGGGGCCGTATTACATTTTCTGGGGGCTACATTATATTCTATGGGGGGTGATTGCATCATACTCTATGAGGGGGCTACATTATATTCTATGGGGAGCTGCATTATACTATGTGAGGAGCGCTGCATTGTATTCTATAGAGGGGCTACATTATATTCTATGGTGGGCTGCATTATGCTCTATGAGGGGGCTACCATATATTATATATGCAGGGGCTGCATTATAATATATGAGGGGGCTGCATATTCTCTGGGGGTTACATTATACTCGGGGCTACAATATATTCTGTGGGGTGGCTGCATTATACTCTGGGATGGCATCATTATACTATATGTCGGCTGCATTATACAGTATTGAGGACTATGGGGAATGCATTGTACTATATGAAAAACTATGGGGTGCATTATAGTATAGGAAGTGAATTGTACTACATGGATGACAATGGCGGGGCATTATACTTTATGGAGCACTATGAGGAATGTATTATACTATTTGGAGGACTGTTGCAGTACATTATACTATATAGAGAACTGAGGAATGTATTATACTATATGGAGGAATTGCAGTGTATTTTAATATATGGAGGACTATGAGGAGTGTATTATAGTATATGGAGGACTGAGGAGTGTACTATACTATATGGAGGACTGAGGAGTGTATTATACTACATGAGGGACTATGAGGAGTATATTATACTATATGGAGGAGTGTATTATACTATATGGAGGACTGAAGTGCACATTATAATATATGGAGGACTATGGGGTGTATTATACTAAGCAAGCAAAATGCTGCCTATTCATCGAGTGATTGGATTGTTTATGTGGGAACAGAAATCCTTGTTCTCAGCAGCACATCACCAGTGTAAATTGTAGATGTGCTGCTGATACCATGATACTGTATGGGGACAGATTGATCTAATTGTGATTGTTCTGTTCCCTTCATTCTTTCTAAGATGGTGTAAAGAGGCTGGGAAACAAGCGAACAACTTCACTATTGTCGATCACACTCGTTTAGTGGCCTGAGATCAGCGCATGTAAATACAACAGAAATGCTTCGCAGGGAGACCAGGCAAGGATCATGACAGTTGTAGTTAGCACCCCGCGCCTGGGAATAGCGCTAACTCTACTGCTTTTCCCAGCCGCCAGAGCATTTAATTCTGGTATGTGTAATGATTTTTGGGGTTGTCAGCTGCGTAATGTCAGCTGCTATCAATCCCTGGTGTAAGTAATGGAGAGGTGTCTATCAGACACCCCCAGAAATAGCCCAGACCTGGGAAACCCAGCGACTCTGACGGTAGTAACAATACTGCTTTTTACAGTCGCCAAGCTCAGTGCAAGATCCGGAATATCTGAAGAGCGGTGACATTACTGATGTCACCACTCTTCAGAGTCACCAGGTCTTGTGCTGTACAGTGGAACCAAAAGTGGCTGTAGGCAAAGTATATGGAGCATCAGAATGAGGTTCCATAGCCTTTGGTCGTCTCAATCCCTTCATTATCTACGAGATCCAGTTATGTAAGTAAAGTAGCAGCTTTTCTGTGTACTACAACTAAAAGCAATAAATAGGACTGAGCTGTAATGCTGGATACAGCTGTAATTATATGTTACATAGTCGTGTTACACTCCCCTCACTTATTGTAACCTACAAGTGTACAAAGATATTATACAGTCACCATGCGACAAGTGGGCCTGTGTAACTTCAAATGCCAGGGCTGAATTTTAGTTCCAATCTGGCCCTGTGGAGGTGGATGCCTCTTCTGTCGGTGCTGGAGCAGTCCTCTTCCAGAAGGATGCTCAAGGTCGGAAGCATCCTTGCTTCTTCTTCTCCAAGACCTTCACACCGGCAGAGAGGAATTATTCCATCGGGCATAGGGAGTTGCTAGCCATCCTGGAGGGGGCTCGCTTTCCCTTCCAAGTTTTCACCGACTACAAAAATTTGGTGTATTTGCCAACCGCCCAGCGGCTAAACTCTCGCCAGACCAGATGGTCCCTTTTTTTCTCCCAGTTCCACTTTATCCTCCATTTTCTCTCCGGGGAGAAGAACACTCGTGCCGATGCTCTCTCCCGCTCCTTAGTGTCATCAGAGGAGGAGGAGGAGGAGGAGGAGCCTCGGCTTATTGTTCCTTCAGAGAGCCTGAGAACTGTGGCTCTGGATTTCGCCAGAGTCTGTGCCCCCAGGCAAGACTTTTGTTCCATTTAATTTGTGACCGGAGGTTCTCTCTTGGGCTTACTCGTACAGGGTGGGTGGACATTTTGGGACCAAGAGGACATCTGAGCTTCTGGCGAGGACGTACTGGTGGCCACATATGACCCGTGACATAAGGGACTATATTTGGGCGTGTGTCTCCTGCGCCAAGAATCGGTCTCCTCGGCAACAGCCTGCTAGGTTACTTTACCCCTGCCGGTGGCAGACAGGCCCTGGGAGATGGTCGGGATGGAGTTCGTGGTGGGCTTACCCAAGTCTCATAGCTGCACCTTATCTGGGAAGTCACCGACCTTTTTTCTAAAATGGTGCACTTGGTTCCGCTTCCACGGTTACCTTCTGCACGGGCCTTGGCGGCGTTGTTCATTAAACATGTTTTCCATCTACATGGCATGCCTGACAAAATTGTCAGTGAACTGGGTCCCCAGTTTGCATCTCGGTTCTGGAGAGAGCGCTGTCGTTTACGCAGCATTGAGCTGAGTCTCTCTTCTGCGCACCATGCCGAGACGAATGAGTTGGTAGAGAAGGCCAACCAGACTTTGGTCACATACCTGCAACATTTTGTCTGCACCAGGCAGGATGACTGGGCATTTTTGCTATTATGGGTGGAATTTGCTTTGAACAACGCTGTAGCTGACTCCACCGGGCAGACCCCATTCCTCCTTAATTACGGCCAGCATCCGCGTGTCCCTGTGCCCATGTCCGTGTCATCCACTGATTCTAGGGTGGCAGACTGGACGGTGGAGGCACGCAACATTTGGGACTGCACACAGGATGCCATCCAGGCCTCCAAGGAGAGAATGAGGGTTTCTGCCGATGCACACCAACGCCCCACTCCGACCTTTGCTTCTGGTGACTTAGTGTGGCTCTACGCCCGTAACATCAGGCTGCGAGTTGAGTCCACTAAGTTTGTACCTCGCTACATAGGCACTTTCAAGGATCTGAAACAGGTTAACCCTGTGTTCTACCATTTTGCTCTTCCCCACGCCTAGGTATCCCCGACACTTTTCACGTATCCCTCTTAAAGCCCGTATATATGTCCCGGTTTTCCAAGTCATCTGCCAGGACATCGGGTTTGTCCACGGACAAGTACGAGATGAACTCTATCTTGTGGTGCAAGTTGGTACTTGCCAAAAAATATTATCTGGTTCACTGGAAGGGTCACGGCCCAGAGGACAGAACCTTGGAACCTGTGGAGCACATTTGGGCTACACTGCTCATTGCAGCCTTTGAACTTAGGGAGGCCCAAGATGGAGGGGGGGGTAATGTTAGGTGTCAAGTTCCCACCGCTGCACAGGGGGAATCTCAACCCATGTCCGCTGGGGCCTCCCATTCTCCTCCAGCCGCAATGGAACCTGCTCAGCAGAGATGTTGATCCCAGCGTCTGGCTCGAGCTGATACTGTGAGAATGGTTACTGCTTCCTTTCAGGCTCTGCCTTTGTAGCCAACACTGATCAGCAGCAAGCAGGCCTTTCTGGGACTAAGTCCTGCTTTTGCCATACTGAGCATGCCCATGGGACGGCCTCCCATTGGAGGTCGTGGGTCATATGCTCAGGTCCTGTTGCGGCTCCTATTGTACCATCAGGAAGGTCTTAGAGCACTACAGCTATAAAAAGTTCACATGGTCGCTCGGCCATGCGCTAGTGTAAAATGATTTACTTGTGTGTGTGTAGATGAATGCCTGTCGATGGTTGAAAGCTCTGAATCATTCCCATCCCTAGTGTTGTTGCCTGCTCGTGAATGGTGGAAGCTACATAGTGCCAGACAGTGCTACTCTGCACATCCAGCACACAATTCTGTGTCTCTCAGCAGCGACCACCAGTGAGGCACCGTGCGCTTAATACGCTTTCCAGGCCCTGATTAGGTTGGTTAGTAATGTCCCCCAGAGCGGCATTGTACGCACTCTTGTACGATAAATTATTACTATTAGTTCAGTTCTACCCCTGACACCACAGTAACGGTGTCAAAAGTACGAGGTCTAGAGGAACTCTTTCCTCCTGTCTTGGGACAGAGTTCTGTGACCCTTTACTTGCGCTCTCTGTGCGGTATCACAGCCCTGTGACGCAACAGGGTTCACTTCCTTCACAGCCCTGTGACGCAACAGGGTTCACTTCCTTCATACTGGGTGAAGCTAACCAGTGTGTGTATTCACATTATACCACCATCTAGTCCGCCATTACCAAGCAGCAGGTGTCCTTTCTGCACGGTGGACCCCGGACTGCGAATGCACCTCATATCCTCTCTAATATTATTTGGTGCGTTCCGACAGTCCTTACAGGGAATACTCCCACCGTGGACAGCCTTTTCTACTGGCCCAAGGCTTTGGATTTTTTTTAGATTTTTCAAAAACAAAGATGGCTGGGATTTTCCACACAACTGCAGTTTTAATACAATCAATCCTTACTACAGAGTTCCGAATTCTGCTCAGTCAGCCAAACACTTTCAATCTTCATGGATTCTGTAAGAGTAGTTGCCTCAATAGGCTGGGTAATGGGTGGTCTTTGGAAGGAAAGAGCCAGACGTGATGGTTTCCTCACACACATCACCTGTCTGGTCTGCTCCTGGAAGCTGGGAAGGGAGGATGTCGTAGAAGATTCCAGATTCGGCTCATCGAAGACCTTACAGAAGGCCACCGTGAAGGCTTGCAGGTCCGAGATGACAGGATCCCATCTCTCCCATTAGGGGTTGAGCCATGCTAGGGCATCTCCTGGAAGGTAGGACATCTTGAATTGCACCTTACCCAGATTGGAAGAAAACTGATTGTCCAAAACTTCATAGTGCCACATGCACTGCTCTAGGAACCACGGCACTGATTTGGATCTCCATAGTACAGTGGCAGTTCAGACAGGATGGGATCCACTCCAGAAGCATACATGTCAGGTAGAAAAAGCACAGCCATAGGTATTGCAACTTGGGCTGGCAGTGCTGACATCAGGAGTTCCAATCTAATGTCTGCATATGAAATTTTTACCTGGCTTTCTCACTGATAACTTAACAGCTGACAAAGCTCTGAGTGTAGAGAGAACTGGTGATTAGCGGGGCCCATGGCTGAAACAAACGGTTATGCAAGTAGGTGGCCTATATGGTTTGTGGACCCACTGTGCCAAGGGACGGCCTTACCTAGGAGGGGTGTAGCTGCTATTTGGTGTTCACTAGAGCTTCTGATTGTGGAGTAAGGTTTGAGCTCCTGATAGCCACCAGGTTCTACTCCTAGGCAGTCTTTGGTACTGCAGCTGCTGACACAGACACAATAAGAACTCTGGATCTGATCAGACTAGTAAGTTCAGGATCCTCTGCAGAACAGTTACTGACACGAACACAGACTCGGGCTCCATTCAGTCTACTAGGTTCAGAATCCACAGGTAGAATGGTTACTAACACGGAGTCTCAGACAGGGTTTATTCAGAGCCTGATAGGACAGTCTGGATACTGGGATAGATATACGTTCAGTCACACAGGTTTTGAATATTGGTTCAGGTACCGGACCAGGGGATGAGATTCAGGCATTGGCTGCACTAGTTCTAGGGACTACAAGTTCAGGACTGACCACACAATGACCAGGGACTACGGGTTCATAACTGGCCATGCAAGGACCTGCGGCTTTGGATTCAGGACTGGCCACACAAGGACCAGGGACTACGAGTTTGGGACTATCCAGACAAGGACCAGGGACTTCAGGTTCAGTACTGGCCACACAAGGACCAGAGACTCAGGTTCAGGTCACCCGCCACACCAGGACCAGGGGACCTAACAACTCACTAGCTTCACCACTAACACACTAATGAAACCCGTTGCTTCGACACCTCTCTATTGGGGATGGTGTCTATTAACCCCTTCATGACCCAGCCTATTTTGACCTTAACCCTTTCACGACATGCCCCGTACTATTACTGCGCATGCCATGTCACCCCCTTTTTGTACAGCTGACATGTGCGCGCAATAGCGGCGGGTGAAATCGCAATTCACCCGCCGCTATTAACCTGTTAAATGCCGCTGTCAAACGCAGACAGCGGCATTTAAATGGCACTTCCAGCCGGGCGGCCGGAACTGATGTCATCGCCGACCCCGTCACATGATCGGGGGTCGGCGATGTATCAGGAAGATAACCATAGAGGTCCTT
The DNA here is from genome assembly GCF_032444005.1 of Ranitomeya imitator. Lineage (NCBI taxonomy): Eukaryota > Metazoa > Chordata > Amphibia > Anura > Dendrobatidae > Ranitomeya > Ranitomeya imitator. Next base: position 616,947,803 of record NC_091284.1, read on the forward strand.
GAGACCTCTATGGTTACTGATGCCGGTCTGCTGCGAGCGCCCCCCTGTGGTCGGCGCTCACAGCACACCTGCATTTCAGCTACATAGCAGCGATCTAATGATCGCTGCTATGTAGCAGAGCCGATAAGGCTATGCCAGCTTCTAGCCTCCTATGGAGGCTATTGAAGCATGGCACAAGTAAAAAAAAAATGTTTTTAAAAATATGACAAAAATATAAAAAATATAAAAGTTTAAATCACCCCCCTTTCGCCTCATCCTAAATAAAACAATTTAAAAAAAAAACCTACACGTATTTGGTATCGCCGCGTTCAGAATCGCCCGATCTATCAATAAAAAAAAGCATTAACCTGATCACTAAACAGCGTAGCAAGAAAGAAATCCAAAACGCCAGAATTACGTTTTTTTGGTCGCCGTGACATTGCATTAAAATGCAATAACGGGCGATCAAAAGAACGTATCTGCACCGAAATGGTATCATTAAAAACGTCAGCTCGGCACGCAAAAAATAAGCCTTCACCCGACCCCAGATCACGAAAAATGGAGACGCTTCGGATATCGGAAAATGGCACTTTTTTTTTTAAGCAAAGTTTTAAATTTTTTTTCACCACTTGGATAAAAAATAACCTAGACATGTTAGGTATCTATGAACTCGTAATGACCTAGAGAATCACAATGGCAGGTTAGTTTTAGCATTTAATGAACCTAGCAAAAAAGCCAAACAAAAAACAAGTGTGGGATTGCACTTTTTTTGCAATTTCACCGCACTTGGAATTTTTTTCCCGTTTTCTAGTAAAAGACATGGTAAAACCAATGGTGTCATTCAAAAGTACAACTCGTCCCGCAAAAAAAAAAAGCCCCCACATGACCATATTGACAGAAAAATAAAAAAGTTATGGCTCTGGGAAGGAGGGAAGTGAAAAACAAAAACATAAAAATGAAAAAGGGCCGCGACTTGAAGGGGTTAATGACCTGGCTGTTTTTTGCAATTCTGACCAGTGTCCCTGTATGAGTTAATAACTCAGGAAAGCTTCAACGGATCCTAGCGATTCTGAGACCGTTTTTTCGTGAGATATTGTCCTTTATGTTAGTGGTAAATTTAGGTCGATAACTTTTGCATTTATTTGTGAAAAAAATGGAAATTTGGCTAAAATTTTGAAAATTTCGCAATTTTCAAATTTTGAATTTTTATTCTGTTAAACGAGAAAGTTATGTGACACAAAATAGTTAATAAATAACATTACCCACATGTCTACTTTACATCAGCACAATTTTGGAAACAACATTTTTTTTGCTAGGAAGTTATAAGGGTTAAAATTTGACCAGCGATTTCTCATTTTTACAGCAAAATTTACAAAACCATTTTTTTAGGGACCACCTCACATTTGAAGTCAGTTTGAGGGGTCTATATGGCTGAAAATACCCCAAAGTGACACCATTCTAAAAACTGCACCCCTCAAGGTGTTCAAAACCACATTCAAGAAGTGTATTAACCCTTCAGGTGCTTCACAGCAGCAGAAGCAACATGGAAGGAAAAAATGAACATTTAACTTTTTAGTCACAAAAATGATATTTTAGCAACAATGTTTTTATTTTCCCAAGGGTATAAAGGGAAACTGGACCATAAAAATTATTGTACGATTTGTCCTGAGTATGCCGATACTCCATATGTGGGGGGAACCACTGCTTGGGCGCATGACAGGGCTTGTTAGGGAAGGAGCGCCACTTGACTTTTTCAATGAAAAATTGGCTCCAATCTTTAGCGGAAACTATGTTGTGTTTGGAGAGCCCCTGTGTGCCTAAACATTGGTGCTCCCCCACAAGTGACCCCATTTGGGAAACTAGACACCCCAAGGAACTTATCTAGATGCATAGTGAGCACTTTGAACCCCCAGGTGCTTCACAAATTGATCTGTAAAAATGAATAAGTACATTTTTTTCACAAAAAATTAATTTAAGCCTCAATTTGTTCATTTCCACATGAGCAGCAGGATAAAATGGATCCTAAAATGTGTTGGGCAAGTTCTCCTGAGTACACCCATACCTCATATGTGGTCACAAACCACTGTTTGTGCACACGGCAGGGCTCGGAAGGGAAGGAGCGCCATTTGACTTTTGAATGAAAAATTAGCTCCAATCGTTAGCGGACACCATGTCGTGTTTGGAGAGCCCCTGTGTGCCTAAACATTGGAGCTCCCCCACATGTGATCCCATTTTTGAAAGTGGACCCCCCCAAGGAACTTATCTAGATGCATAGTGAGCACTTTGAACCCCCAGGTGCTTCACAAGTTGATCCTGTAAATATGAAAAAATACTTTTTTTTCACAACAAATTTCTTTAGCCTCAATTTGTTCAATTCCACATGGGCAACACGATAAGATGGATCCTAAAATTTATTGGGCAATTTCTCCTGAGTACACTGATACCTCACATGTGGGGGTAAACCACTGTTTAGGCACACGGCAGGGCTTGGAAGGGAAGGAGTGCCATTTGACTTTTGAATGAAAAATTAGCTCCAATCGTTATCGGATACAATGTCGCGTTTGGAGAGCCCCTGTGTGCCTAAACATTGGAGCTCCCCCACATGTGACCCCATTTTGGAACCTAGGCCCCCCAAGGAACTTATCTAGATGCATACTAAGCACATTGAACCCCCAGGTGCTTCACAAATTGATCCCGTAAATATGAAAAAGTACTTTTTTTTCACAAAAAATTTCTTTTAGCCTCAATTTGTTCATTTCCACATGGGCAACAGGATAAATTGGATCCTAAAATGTGTTGGGCAAGTTCTCCTGAGTACACCAATACCTCATATGTGGTCACAAACCACTGTTTGTGCACACGGTAAGGCTCGGAAGGGAAGGAGCGCCATTTGACTTTTTGAATGAAAAATTAGCTCCAATCGTTAGCGGACACCATGTTACATTTGGACAGCCCCTGTGTGCCTAAACATTTGAGCTCCCCCACATGTGACCCCATTTTGGAAACTAGACCTCCCATGAAACTAATCTAGATGTGCGGTGACCACTTTTAACCCCCAAGTGCTTCACAGAAATTTATAACGCAGAGCCGTGGAAATAAAAAATCATTTTTCTTTCCTCAAAAATTATTTTTTAGCCCACAATTTTTTATTTTCACAAGAGTAACAGGAGAAATTGGACCCCAAAACTTGTTGTCCAGTTTGTCCTGAGTACGCTGATACCCCAAATGTGGGGGGAACCACTCTTTGGACACACGTCAGGGCTCAGAAGCGAAGTAGTGACGTTTTGGAATGCAGACTTTGATGGAATGGTCTGCGGGCGTCATGTTACGTTTGAAGAGCCACTGATGTGCCTAAACAGTAGAAACCCCCCAGAAGTGACCCCATTTTGAAAATTAGGCCCCACAAGGAACTTATCTACATATGTGGTGAGCACTTTGAACCTCCAAGTGCTTCACAGAAGTTTATAATGCAGACCCGTGAAAATAAAAAAATAATTTTTCTTTCCTCAAAAATTATTTTTTAGCTCGCAATTATTTATTTTCACAAGAGTAACAGGAGAAATTGGACCCCAATAGTTGTTGCCCAGTTTGTTCTGAGTATGCTGGTTCCCCATATGTGGGGGTAGACCACTGTTTGGGAACACGTCGGGGCTCGGAAGGGAAGTAGTGACGTTTTGAAATGCAGACTTTGATGGAATGGTCTGCGGGCATCACGTTGCACTTGCAGAGCCCCTGATGTGCCTAAACAGTAGAAACCCCCCACAAGTGACACCATTTTGGAAACTAGACCCCCCAAGAAACTTATGTAGATATGTGGTGAGCACTTTGAACCCCCAAGTGCTTACAGAAGTTTACAATGCAGAGCCATGAAAATAAAAAAATCATTTTTCTTTCCTCAAAAATGATGTTTTAGCAAGCAATTTTTTATTTTCACAAGGGTAACAGGAGAAATTGGACCCCAATTGTTGTTGCCCAGTTTGTCCTGAGTATCCTGGTACCCCATATGTGGGGGTAAACCACTGTTTCCGCACACGTCGGGGCTCAGAAGGGAAGTAGTGACGTTTTGAAATGCCGAATTTGATGGAATGGTCTGCGGGCATCACGTTGCATTTGCAGAGCCCCTGATGTGCCTAAGCAGTAGAAACCCCCCACAAGTGACACCATTATGGAAACTAGACCCCCAAGGAACTTATCTAGATATGTGGTGAGCACTTTGAACCCCCAAGTGCTTCACAGAAGTTTACAACGCAGAGCCGTGAAAATAAAAAAATCATTTTTCTTTCCTCAAAAATGATGTTTTATCAAGCAATTTTTTATTTTCACAAGGGTAACAGGATAAATTGGACCCCAATAGTTGTTGCCCAGTTTGTCTCGAGTATGCTGGTACCCCATATGTGGGGGTAAACCACTGTCTGGGTGCACGTCAGGGCTTGGAAGGGAGGGAGCACCATTTGACTTTTTGAATGCAAGATTGGCTGGAATCAATGGTGGCGCCATGTTGCGTTTGGAGACCCCTGATGTGCCTAAACAGTGGAAACCCCTCAATTCTAACTCCAACACTAACCCCAACACACCCCTAACCCTAATCCCAACTCTAGCCATAACCATAATCACAACCCTAACCACAACCCTAAACCCAACACACCCCTACCCATAACCCTAACCACAAGCCTAATCTTAACCCTATTTTCAACCCTGGCCCTAATTCCAACCCTAACCCTAAGGCTATGTGCCCACGTTGCAGATTCGTGTGAGATTTTTCCGCACCATTTTTGAAAAATCCACAAGTAAAAGGCACTGCGTTTTACATGCAGATTTACCGCGGATTTCCAGTGTTTTTTGTGCGGATTTCACCTGCGGATTCCTATTGAGGAACAGGTGTAAAACGCTGCGCACAAAGAATTGACATGCTGCGGAAAATACAACGCAGCGTTTCCACGTGGTATTTTCTGCACCATGGGCACAGCGGATTTGGTTTTCCATAGGTTTACATGGAACTGTAAACCTGATGGAAAACTGCTACGAATCCGCAGCGGCCAATCTGCTGCGGATCCGCAGCCAAATCAGCACCATGTGCACATAGCCTAATTCTAAGGGTATGTGCACACGCTGCGGAAAACTCTGCGGATCCACAGCGTTTCCTGCAGCTGCGGGTCCGCAGCAGTTTCCCATGAGTTTACAGTTCAATGTAAACCTATGGGAAACAAAAAACGCTGCGCACATACTGCGGAAAAAACTGCGCGGAAACGCAGAGGTTTACATTCCGCAGCATGTCACTTCTATCTGCGGATTCCACAGCGGTTTTACAACTGCTCCAATAGAAAACCACAGTTGCAAAACCGCAGTGAAATCCGCAGAAAAACTGCGGTAAATCCGCAGCGGTTTTGCACTGCGGATTTATCAAATCCGCTGCGGAAAATTCCACAGAGGACCAGAATACGTGTGCACATACTCTTACCCTAACCCTAGCCCTAACCCTAGCCTTAACCCTAACCCTAACCCTAGCCCTAACCCTAACCTTAACCCTAACCCTAGCTCTAGCCCTAACCCTAACCCTAACCCTAGCCCTAACCCTAGTTCTAACCCTAATCCTAGTGAAAAAAAAAATATTTTCTTTATTTTATTATTGTCCCTACCTATGGGGGTGATAAAGGGGGGGGGTTCATTTACTATTTTTTTTTATTTTGATCACTGTGATAGGTTTTATCACAGTGATTAAAATGTGCCTGGAACGAATCTGCCGGCTGGCATATTCGGCGGGCGCACTGCGCATGCGCCCGCCATTTTGGAAGATGGCAGCGCCCATGGAGTAGACGGACGGACACCGGGAGGCTCGGTAAGTATGAGGGGGTGGGGGTAGGATCGGAGCCCAGGGGTGGATCGGAGCCCGGGGGAGGTGGATCGGAGCCCGGGGGGAGATGGATCGGAGCAGGGGGGGTGGATCAGAGCACAGGGGGGTGGATCGGAGCAAAGGAGGGTGGGATCGGAGCACGGGGGTGGATCGGAGCATGGGTGGTTGGATAGGAGCACAGGGTGGATCGGAGTATGGGGGGTGGGATCAGAGCACGGGGGGAGCAGACAGGACGATGGGGGAGCGGACAGGAGGACGGAGGGGAGCGAAGCAGTGTACAGGACAGAACGGAGTACTGGGGAGGAGATCGGTGGCGGTGGGGGAGCAGATAAGTGTTTCCAGCCATGGCCAATGATATTGCAACATCGGCCATGGCTGGATTGTAATATTTCACCACTTTTCAGAGGTGAAATATTGCAAATGACTCTGATTGGCTGTTGCACTTTCAACAGCCAATCAGAGCGATCGTAGCCACGTGGGGCAAAGCCACCCCACCTGGGCTAAAGTACCACTCCCCCTGTCCCTGCAGATCAGGTGAAATTGGAGTTAACCCTTTCACCCGATCTGCAGGGTCGCGATCATTCTGTGACACAGCATATGGGTCACAAGTCGGATTGCCACCGACTTTCATGACGCATATGCTGTGTCACAGGTCGAGAAGAAGTTAAGTAAGATGCTTTCCAGCTATCGGCTGGGGACCATCTTATTTACAGGTGCACGCACTGGCCCTTAATGAACAGGGCAGCGTTTATGTGCACACTAGGGGCACTGCCAGGAAACCAGAGAACTAGGAAGAAAAAGCATACTGAGGGACATGCTGCACAGCTGGGGAGGTGAGAATGGTGGCATCCCTGCATGGAGGTGGAAGGGGAACCATGCAGGGGGACAACAAAAGCATTACAAATGTTGTGTGACAGAGAGAACACTTTTTAATATCTTAATTTTTTTTTTAATCGTTAACTTTTTTATATTTTATCAAAAGTTTAGGCATTCTACTTCTTCTTTACAGTATTTTCACTATTTATAATAGAAAACTAAAGAAAGACTCACCTCATTGCTCTGTTTGCAGTAAGAAACAGATTGCATGAGCCCTATGCTTTTGGCTACAAGCATGAAATAGAAGAGATTAGCAGGGAATTAACACCTGAATAATCTCAGGAATATAGACATAAAACATGTGGAAAACTAGTTGGGATAAAATATTGGAGTACTGCAAAAAATTCCTCTTATCAGTGTGTCAGAACGCAGTGAACAACAGTTCTGCTGTCAAATCAAGGACAGGGGTGTGTGATGGACAACTCAGCCATCCAATCAGATGCTGGGGTGTGCTGAGCTGTCAGTGTCTTGAGTAACAGTTTAGCTGTCCAAATGATGCCAGGATTTGCCAGGGCTACATCCATGTGTTCTCTGATCGGAGTAAATACCTGATTTTGCCAGCTCTGCCTTAGAATGCAGTCAACTATAGCTTTGATCAATAGTTGTGTGTATGCTCTGTGCTTCTAGTCTGTCTTGTTTTCTGATATTTGTTGTGTGGCATTGGATTTGCCTTTGACCTTGCATTTGCCTAACCATTTTGATGTGATCCCCTACCTTCTGGGAATTCTGACCCTGGACTCTGTATGCCTTTGTTGTATTCCTCTGTCTATGGTGTACACTCCGTACTTTTTGCAAGGGACCTCTTGACTATCACGACTTAGACACACATAGGCTATTGAACCAAAAAAAAAATTATTTGCAAGCATATAAATTAAATACTTTGATAAACTGTTGTGCTAATTTATCTCCTGATTACCATTGATCAAACATACCTTTAATAGCTGCTGAGGACCGAGCTGCGTGGTTAACTAGTCGTACAGGAGGGTCCTTGATGGCTTCTCTCCACCCACTGACAATTACTGGCAAGCCTCTATCTATTTGTGCATATATGTAGAGGTTTGTTAGTCACTGTTATCAGGCATGGACAAGCCATCAAAGGCCCATCTGTATGATTAGTCAACTGATCACCTCTGTACGGTTTAGGCAACATGTATCACCATTCAGGTTCCCTTTTATGACTATAAAATCAGAACGTAGACTAACACAACTGCCCTATTTACATTCTCTTAAGGACATAATTTGGTGGTTTATCTCGGGAAGCTTCTATATTTTGCAGACTGTTACGTAATGTCTCAATACACTCTGTTTGTGTTGTACTATAGCAGTACAAAGTATCTTAGATACTCTACTGATTGTTATGCCCATTATGTCTTTAATAATGTCCTCGATTATATGTAGAATCTTGTGCAGAGTACTTCTTTTGTCTTGTTTAGAACCATAGATTTATTTTATCTTAAATTCAGCTTTATGTATTTCTCCTTGATACAAGTATTAGAAGTATATCACAACTGTCTCTCCCCTAAATTGTGCTTCTAAACTATTGTAGAAATTATTTCTTTGTAAGGTGCTCTATCATGAGAACTGCATGTAAGCATATGGGAAGGCAGAATTCTCACGTTTTTTTCGACCAAGTCTTCTTCTCAATACCCACCATTATGCTATTTTCTGCATCTCTTTCTCAAAAGGCTCCTCTACAAGGCTGAAAAGAGATGCAGCTGAGCATGGAATACTTACAAATACACACTATGCAGGTAAAGTAGTTAGGGTTCCTCAACTGGTGAAAACCTCAACAGTTCAATTGATTTCTTCCAAGCCAGAAAATTGGAAAATCAGACCTAGAGACTGCATAGTTTACAGCTCACGCTAGGTAGGCCCGAATCTCAACTTTCTCCTATATGTAAGTACAGGTGCTTCTCACAAAATTAGAATATCATCAAAAAGTTAATTTATTTCAGTTCTTCTTGACAAAAAGTGAAACTCATACATTATATAGTCATTATAAACAGAGTGATATATTTCAAGTGATTATTTCTGTTAATGTTGATGATTATGGCTTACAGCCAATGAAAACCCAAAAGTAATTCTCTCAGTAAATTAGAATAATTAACAAAAAACACCTGCAAAGGCTTCCTAAGTATTTAAAAAGGCCCCTTAATCTGTTTCAATAGGCTCCACAATCATTTGGAAGACTGATGATTTGAAAGATATCCAGAAGGCGGTCATTGACACACTCCACAAGGAAACTAAATTTTGCATTTCATTTGGAAATCAAGGTCCCAGAGTCTGGAGGAAGAGTGGAGAGGCACACAATCCAAGCTGCATGAGGTCTAGTGTGAAGTTTCCACTATCAGTGAAGGTTTGGGGAGCCATGTCATCTGCTGGTATAGGTCCACTGGTGTAGGTCCAATTCATCATCTTTCCCCCATCCCACGTATCTCCCCTACCCAACCTATCTATTATGATAAACGGCATCACGCTCTCTCCGCACCTGAAATTCGCTGCCTCGGAGTAACTCTCAAAGCTGCTCTGTTCTTCAAATCGCACGTCCAAACTCTTGCCACTTCCTGTCGCCTCCAACTCAAAAATATTTCCAGAATCCATCCCTTCCTCAGCCCTGAATCTACTAAAACTCTTGTGCATACCCTCATCATCTCCTGCCTTGATTATTGCAACATCCTCCTCTGTGACCTCCCCGCTAACTCTCTGTCACCACTCCAGTCTGTCCTCAACTCTGCTGCCCGACTAATCCACCTCTCTCCTCACTACTCTCCTGTTTGTCCCCTCTGCAAATCCCTCTACTGTCTCTCAATTCCCCAATTCCCCAATGAATCCAGTTCAAACTATTAACTATTAACACTGACCAACAAAGCCATCAACAACCTGTCCCGGCTGTAGATCTCTGAACTAATCTCCCAATATCTTCCCTCACGTAATCTTTGATCCTCCTAAGACCTCCTACTCTTCTCCACACTTATTCGTTACTGAGACAACCGCCTCCAAGATTTTTCCCGAATATCCCCCATCCTCTGGAATTCCAAGCCTCAACACGTCCGATTATCCACCACCCTCATATCCTTCAGATGGAAACTGAAAACCCATCTCTTCAAGAAAGCTTACAGCCTGCAATAACCATTCTGCTGCCTCACCACCACCCGAGCTGACACCTCACTACCACCTGAACTGCTGCACCCAACCTTCTGTCTTTTCCCCATTATCCCATAGAATGTACGCTATGTCCACAAGGACAGGGTTCTCTCCCCTCTGTACCAGTCTGTCATAATAAATTTGCTTACTATAAATGATATCTATAACTTTGTATAACTTGTTTACTGTAAACGATATCTCTGACTTTGTATGTAACCTCTTCTCATGTACAGCCCTATGGAATTAATGGTGCTATATAAATAAATAAATAATTTTGTCAAGACCAAAGTCAGCGCAGCCATATACCAGGAAATTTTAGAGCACTTCATTCTTCCCTCTGCTGACAAGCTTTTTGGAGATGGAATTTTAATTTTCCAGCAGGACTTGACACCTGTCCACATGGCCAAAAGTACCAATACCTGGTTTAAAACAACAATATCACTGTGCTTGACTGGTCAGCAAACTCACCTGACCTTAACCCCATAGAGAATCTAAGGGGTATTGTCAAGAGCAAGATGAGAAACACCAGACCCAACAATGGAGATGAGCTGAAGGCCATAACACCTCAGCAGTGCCACAGGCTGATCGCTCCCATGCCACGCCACATTGATTCAGTAATTGATGCAAAAGGAGCCCCGACCAAGTATTGAGTGTATGTACTGAACATACATTTTAGTAGGCCATCATTTCACTTTAAAATCATTTTTCAAGCTGATGTTATAAAATATTCTAATTTGCTGAGATAATGACTTTTGGGTTTCCATTGGCTGTAAGCCATAATGATCAACATTAACAGAAATAAACACTTGAAATAGATCACTCTGTTTATAATGACTATATAATGTATGAGTTTCACTTTTTGTCTTGAAGAACTGAAATAAATTAACTTTTTCATGATATTCTAATTTTGTGAGAAACATCTGGAGTAGATTAACAAAAATAATTGAGGGGAATCAGACTATTTTTTACTGTTCATTTGTACATAATACAAGAACGAGGGAGTCTGATCAAAAGAATGATATTCTGCTCTGAAATAAATAGTTATTCAGTGGTATAAACCATCAATATGAGGCACTTTTTGATCAAATTGCTTATTCATCTATCCATAGAAAATATGACTATTTTGAATTCTAGAATGAGATGTAATCTCCTTAAAATAATTTATTTAGGTGCTTCTAAATGGATGTAAGTAAAAATTAATTTATACAAAATGTAAAAAAACAATTAATAATTAATGAATGGAACAGCATTAAAGGGGTTTTCCCATGAATAAAAGTTCATTTTATTCAATAAATATTGAAATAATAATAATTTCCACAATTGGATGTGTTTAAATTGCTTTGCCCCTGAGCTGGTGGTACCATTTCCCGTTAAACAGGAAGTAATTCTGTTGTAATACAAAATCAAGGAGTTCGAGTAGAAAGGCATTATGTGGTACCAGATGGACACCCCTACTGCTCAAAAAGTACCTGATGGCTCGCAAACCGTCCCGATGGCAAATACTACTATACAGTGCCTCCACATCAATGGAGGCAATGATAGTGTCAGGTTCTATAACAACCCCTTCAAGTTTCATCAGGAGGTCACTCGTATCCCTGATGTACGAGGGTAATGCCATCACCAAGGGTCTCAGTAACTTATCCAAGTAAATACTCCAATTCTGAGAGAGAGCATCTACCCCGGACACAATAGGGCGCCCCTTTAAAGGGCTAATGCCCATATGGACCTTCGGTAAGGCGTAAAAGGTCGCCACCGACGGGAATCTGGGCAAAAGAAAATTGTACTCATTCCTCGAGATAAGTCTGGATTCAAGGGCCCGTGTCAGAATCCCATTAAGTTCACAGGTATATCCTACAGTAGGGTCACCCCTTAAAATCTCTTATGACAGTCTGTCTGACAGAATTGAGTTACACATATCCACATATTGTGAATGACCCAAAATCACGATGTCTCCGCCTTTGTCAGAAGGCTTAATAACAATAGAATTGTTATTTTTAAGGTCATTCAGTGATTTCCTCTCAGCTACTGTCAGATTCGGATGTGTAGGATTCAAACCCAAAACTATCTTATTGATCTCGTCAATGACCAATTTCTGGAATATCTCAATACTTTCAAAGTCACTTGAAGGTGGCATTCGTTTGCTAGGTGGTTTCAGATCTGAGAAGGGGCCCTCTCCAGCTACCCTGTCCCCTTCCTCACTTAATTCAGTGAGTGTGTCTAGATCAACCAAATCGTCAAGTGGGATACCCAACTGTTGACATCTCTGTACATCATTTTTGTGAAAAAAAGTCTCCATTTGAGTTTTCTCGTGAAGAGGTTCAAGTCCTTAATCCAGGTAAACGGATCAAATCTCATAGTGGGAACAAACGTAAGGCATTTACTTAACACCTGCTTCTCAGTATTATTATTATTATTATACATTTTTATAGCGCCATTTATTCCATGGCGCTTTACATGTGAATACGGGGCAAATATAGACAAATACATTAAACATGAGCAGATAACAAGGCACACGAGTACATAAGGAGGGAGGACCCTGCCCGCGAGGGCTCACAGTCTGCAGTATCAGTTAGTTTATGGGATGACAAATTGATGATCTGATTGTCGTCCCTCTCAACCGACATAATCATTTCTGCTGGTTGTTGGAACTTCTGTTCCGTAAATGATACATGATCCCCCCCGATCCTCTAAAAAAGAGGACGATGAGGAAGTAGAGGGTTGAAATCCCCTTTCTAGTCCTTGAGTATGCCATCTACGACCACCTCTCTTACCACGACTTTTAGGTCTAACAAACTGTTTAACTGATAACCCCCTTGGTACCGAATCAATATCTGAGGAATCAATATCAGATGACGACACTTCAGTAGTGGATGCTGGAGTAACCTGTAACGAGGGATAAGCCCTCTTCTCTCTGAACTCGGAGCAGTCTTTGATAAAGCATTTATGTTTTCTCTCCTTTATCTCCAAATGAAACTTTTCAACTGCGTTCTTTAGAGACTCCTCCTTATTCGCAAATTCTGGATCACTTTTATATTTAAGGATGGACTCAATCTGATCATTTAGTTTAGAAGAAGAGCTTTCCAATGTCTTTTTCTCCTCATCCAGCAATATCTGCATAAACCTCAGCGATGAAGAGATTGATTCCTCTTCCCACTTGGCTAATAATGTGGGAGACACACACCTGGGGGCTGGTAAGAGATGTATCCTAAGTCCACGTGGTACAATACAATGTTTTATATAATTATCAAGAGACTGAACCTCCCACCATGATTTGATATTATTTTTGTACACTACAAGAAGATCGGAAAAAAGGTTTCTCAGGGTAAGAGTAGATGATGTACCTCCAGTGCCCTCAACGTCAGAAAAGACCTCTCTAGCGTAATCCAACCACCTCTTATTATCCAATGGTCCTGAAAGGAAACTAGCCATAACAAAATCAAGGAAAAACCAAATATAAATGAGTATAGAACCCTAAAGTAAACTACAAAACCGAGAAAAACAGGATTCATAAAATATAACTTTTATTACCAATTCTAGAAAATCTCTTCATTATAGATAAAAACAGTAATGCACCTATAAGGACCTAGGAAGTCGCTAGACAATGCCCTGCCTGGCAGCTGGGGTTGGCAGATTGCCTTGCGCAGGCGTGTACTATGGAGGAAAGAGAATGAATTTCAATCCAATATTGCGGCCAGCATGCAGCCAGCGGGTAAGGAAAGGGTGAATCAAACACCCAAAAACTCCGCCCATATGACCCAAAACCAGTCACGCCAAATTCAGGTGACAGGTTCTCTTTAAACACATTCAGTTGTAGAAGTTAACCCCTTTACCCCCAAAGGGTGGTTTGCATGTTAACGAGCGGGCAAATTTTTACAATTCTGACCACAGTTCTTTTATGAGGTTATAACTCTGGAACGCTTCAACGGATCCCAGTGATTCTGACATTGTTTTCTCGTGACATATTGCACTTTATGATAGTGGTAAAATTTCTTTGATATTACCTGCATTTATTTGTGAAAAAAATGGTAATTTGGCAAACATTTTGAAAATGTCGCAATTTTCCAAATTTGAATTTTTATGCAATTAAATCACAGAGATATGTCACACAAAATACTTAATAAGTAACATTTCCCACATGTCTAATTTACATCAGCACAATTTTGGAACCAACATTTTTTTTTGTTAGGGAGTTATAAGGGTTAAAAGTTGACCAGCAATTTCTCATTTTTACAACACCATTTTTTTTTAGGGACCACATCTCATTTGAAGTAATTTTGAGGGGTCTATATGATAGAAAATACCCAAGTGTGACACCATTCTAAAAACTGCACCCCTCAAGGTGCTCAAAACCATATTCACGAAGTTTATTAACCCTTCTAGTACTTCACAGGAATTTTTGGAATGTTTAAATAAAAATGAACATTTAACTTTTTTTCCCAAAAAGTTACTTCAGCTCCAATTTGTTTTATTTTACCAAGGGTAACAGGAGAAAATGGACCCCAAAAGTTGTTTTACAATTTGTCCTGAGTACACCGATACCCAATATGTGGGGGTAAACCACTGTTTGGGCGCATGACAGAGCTCGGAAGCGAAGGAGCGCCATTTGACTTTTGAATGCAAAATTGACTGGAATCGAGATGGGACATGATGTTGCGTTTGGAGAGCCCCTGATGTGCCTAAACATTGAAACCCCCCACAAGTGACACCATTTTGGAAAGTAGACCCCCTATGGAACTTATCTAGAGGTGTGGTGAGCACTTTGACCCACCAAGTGCTTCACAGAAGTTTATAATGCAGAACCGTAAAAATAAAAAATCATATATTTTCACAAAAATTATCTTTTCACCCTCAATTTTTTATTTTTCCAAGGGTAAAAGAAGAAATTGGACCCCAAAAGTTGTTGTACAATTTGTCCTGAGTTCGCTGATACCCCATATGTGGGGGTAAACCATTGTTTGTGCGCATGTGAGAGCTCGGAAGGGAAGGAGCGCCGTTTGACTTTTCAATGCAAAATTAACAGGAATTGAGATGGGACGCAATGTTGCGCTTGGAGAGCCACTGATGTGCCTAAACATTGAAACCCCCCACAAGTGACACCATTTTGTAAAGTAGACCCCCTAAGGAAGTTATCTAGATATGTGGTGAGCGCTTTGACCCACCAAGGGCTTCACAGAAGTTTATAATGCAGAGCCGTAAAAATAAAACAAAAATTTTTTCCCACAAAAATTATTTTTTAGCCCCCAGTTTTGTATTTTCCCGAGGGTAACAGGAGAAATTGGACCCCAAAAGATGTTCTCCTATTTGTCCTGAGTACGCTAATACCCCAAAACTCATTTGTTCAGAGCGGCCTATCACGTTCCCTAATCAGTCATTTTATGTTTGTGTGTGTGTAGCCCATTCACTATCTCCATCTACTCCCCACCCCCTGAAGATGGCTGGACCATCATTGTAAATACATCATTGTAAATACACACCTGTACTTTGTATCTCCCCCACCTCATTGTAGATTGTAAGCTCTCACGAGCAGGGTCGTCTTGTTTTGCTTTATTACTGTACTGTTAACATTGTTACCTATGACTGTTGTGTTTGAAACTGTTAAACTGTAAAGCGCTGCGGAATATGTTGGCGCTATATAAATAAAGATTATTATTATTATTATTAATGGTCTGCAGGCGTAACATTGCGTTTCCAGAGCCCCTAATGTACCTAAACAGTAGAAACCCCCCACAAGTGACACCATTTTGGAAAGTAGACCCCCTAAGGAACTCATCTAGATGTGTTGTGAGAGCTTTGAACCCCCAAGTGTTTTACTACAGTTTGTAACGCAGAGCCGTGAAAATAAAAAAAAAAACTTTCCCCCAAAATTATTTTTTAACCCCCAGTTTTGTATTTTCCCGAGGGTAAGAGGAGAAATTCGACCCCAAAAGCTGTTGTCCAATTTGTCCTAAGTACGCTGATACCCCATATGTGGGGGGAACCACCGTTTGGGCGCCTGGGAGGGCTCTGAAGTGAAGGAGCGCCATTTGGAATGCAGACTTAGATGGAATGGTCTGCAGGCATCACATTGCATTTGCAGAGCCCCTAATGTACCTAAATAGTAGAAACCCCCCACAAGTGACCCCATATTGGAAACTAGACCCCCCAAGGAACTTATCTAGATGTGTTGTGAGAACTTTGAGCCCCCAAATGTTTCACTACAGTTTATAACGCAGAGCCGTGAAATTAAAAATTATTTTTTTTCCCACAAAAATTATTTTTTAGCACCCAGTTTTGAATTTTCCCAAGGGTAACAGGAGAAATTGTACCCCAAAAGATGTTCTCCTATTTGTCCTGAGTACGCTGATACCCCATATGTTGGGGTAAACCCCTGTTTGGGCACACGGGAGAGCTCGGAAGGGAAGGAGCACTGTTTTACTTTTTCAACGCAGAATTGGCTGGAATTGAGATCAGACGCCATGTCGCGTTTGGAGAGCCCCTGATGTGCCTAAACAGTGGAAACCCCCCAATTATAACTGAAACCCTAATCCAAACACACACCTAACCCTAATCCCAACAGTAACCCTAACCACACCTCTAACCCTGACACACCCCTAACCCTAATCATAACCCTATTCCCAACCATAAATGTAATCCAAACCCTAACCGTAACTTTAGCCCCAACCCTAACCCTAACTTTAGCCCCAACCCTAACTGTAGCCTTAACCCTTGTCCCAACCCTAACCCTAACCCTAGCCCTAACCCTAACCCTAGCCCTAACCCTAGCCCTAGCCCTAACCCTAGCCCTAACCCTAACCCTAGCCCTAACCCTAGCCCTAGCCCTAACCTTAACCCTAACCTTAGCCCTAACCCTAGCCCTAATGGGAAAATGGAAATAAATGCATTTTTTTTAGTTTTTCCCTAACTAAGGGGGTGATGAAGGGGGGTTTGATTTACTTTTAAAGCGGGTTTTTTAGCGGATTTTTATGATTGGCAGCCGTCACACACTGAAAGACGCTTTTTTTTTGCATATATTTTTGCATATTTTGGTCCACAGAGTCATGTGAGCAAACAAAGAAAAGAAAAAAAAAAAAAAGAAAAAAAGTAAGCGGCACAGCTCGACTTTCCAGAGATTAATAACTCGATGTGGAGAGTTTCCCAACAATAGGTAGTCCGGTCAGATGAAAGGCGGTGCTTGCGTGAAACAAAGTGTCCATATAAATGAAAAAGTAGAAAAAACGCAATAGCACTCACCAATCAGTGGCAATTCAAACGTCCTTTATTGGAGCATATAGCAAAACATCTTCGCGGTTCAAGGGAGGGAGTGAGAGAGGGAGTGTCGCTGGACACAGACCCGTGGAAGCGCTCGGTATTAGCGCGAAACGGCCGTCGTCGTACTCCCTCTCTCACTCCCTCCCCTGAGCCGCGAAGATGTTTTGCTATATGCTCCAATAAAGGACGTTTGAATTGCCACTGATTGGTGAGTGCTATTGCATTTTTTCTACTTTTTTATTTATAGAGTCATGTGAGGTCTTGTTTTTTGTGGGACGAGTTGACGTTTTTTTGGTAACAATTTCGGGCACGTGACATTTTTTGATCGCTTTTTTTTCCGATTTTTGTGAGGCAGAATGACCAAAAACCAGCTATTCATGAATTTCTTTTGGGGGAGGTGTTTATACCGTTCTGCATTTGGTAAAATTGATAAATCAGTTTTATTCTTCGGGTCAGTACGATTACAGCAATACCTCATTTATATCATTTTTTATGTTTTGGCGCTTTTATACGATAAAAACGATTTTATAGAAAAAATAATTATTTTTGCATCGCTTTATTCTGAGGACTATAACTTTTTTTGCTGATGATGCTGTATGGCAGCTCGTTTTTTGCGGGACAAGATGACATTTTCAGCAGTACCATGGTTAATTATATATATCTTTTTGATCGCGTGTTATTACACTTTTTGTTCGGCGGTATGATAATAAATCGTTGTTTTTTGCCTGTTTTTTTTTTTTCTTACGGTGTTTACTGAAGGGGTTAACTAGTGGGCCAGTTTTATAGGTCGGGCTGTTATGGACGCGGCGATACTAAATATGTGTACTTTTATTGTTTTTTTCTTTTGTTTTAGATAAAGAAATGAATTTATGGGAATAATATTTTTTTTTTCATTATTTAGGAATTATTTTTTTTTTACACATTTGGAATTTTTTTTTTTACTTTTTTACTTTGTCCCAGGGGGGGACATCACAGGTCGTTGATCTGACAGATTGCAGAGCACTCTGTCAGATGAGCGATCTGCCTTACAGAACTGCAGGCTTACCAAGCGCCTGCTCTGAGCAGGCACTTGGTAAGCCACCTCCCTCCCTGCAGGACCCGGATGCCACGGCCATCTTGGATCCGGGCCTGCTACAGGGAGCGAGGTAAGGAGACCCTCACAGCAACACGATCACATCGCATTGCTGCGGGGGTCTCAGGGAAGCCCGCAGGGAGCCCCCTCCCTGCGCGATGCTTCCCTGTACCGCCGGCACACCGCGATCATGTTTGATCGTGGTGTGCCGGGGGTTAATGTGAAGGGGGCGGTCCGTGACCGCTCCTGGCACATAGTGCCGGATGTCAGCTGCGATAGGCAGCTGACACCCGGCCGCAATCGGCCGTGCACCCCCGTGAGCGCGGCCGATCGCGTATGATGTACTATCCTGTCGGTGGTCATACGGGCCCACCCCACCTCGACGGGATAGTACGTCTAATGTCAGAAAGGGGTTAATATTATTCCAAAATCTGTTGACTAAAATGAAGTTTTGTTTGTGGGAAAACCCCTTTAATTACATATAGTCCACTGCTGAGTTACTGTGGTTTAGACTATTTTGTGTTTCATGTGCATTATTAGGTATTATTACCAAAATAAACACTATCAACTTTTAGAATGTGCATTATCTAAACTGACTTAAGGTGCGTAGACTCTGTTCTATGTGCAGTCTATAACAAATTACAACCATAAACATGGCAGTTCAAAAAACATAATAAAAAACTTGACATGTTCCTGACATATTACACGCCCGTAGTCATAAGCATATGGTATGAGTAAAGGTGTGTGATACACTCAGGAACACTTCAATTTTTTTCAGGTTTTTTTTTATTGGTTTACCAGTTTTAATGGTTAAATAAAGTAGTTTTTTTAATCCAATGGTTTGTGTTGACCTCTCCCTCCAGACTGTTTTTGTTTGGCTGCTTCTCACCAACAGGACACAGGCACTCACAGGTAGAGATCAGCAAACAGTTCAAGGTTTGGTTCTGCTCTGCTTACAGAACATCCTGATGTTCGCCGAACGGTTCGACGAACGTACTTGAACCCCATAAGATTCAATGGGAGGCCAAACCAAATGTATATACAACAGCTTAAGAGGTGACAAAAAGCTTCCCAAACAGATAGATTTAGGGGCAGACACCATGAAAAGTGTTATCAATTGACCCACCGAATAAATTTACTAATGGCGCAGCAGCAGTCAGCCATGGGCCATGCATGGGGTATCAGGGTCTGGGCTCAAATTTACTGCTTTGAATTGAAGTTTAAATGAAGACCTGGTGGTTAAGGGAGCGGTGTAAGCCATCTTTGCTGGGAGCACTGATACCTCATGCAACACCTACAATTTTTTTTCCCAGCCACACTTACAAGGCACAAACATTAGTTTCATAGAGTACTATTGGCATAAAAATGTAAGAATAGTAACAAAAGTAGTTGAGTAAAAGTAAGTGCAGGCCTTTCTGTTTGGGAGTCCTACTTTTACAGACAACACACATGAAAGAGACTCAACTTGAATTCAGCCTCCCCTGCTGCTCTCTCTTACGGTGGATTCCACCTTTCCCACACACCCCGCCCCTGCAGCAAACATGGCGGAGGAGTTGGTTTTCTCCTGTCAGATAACTGCTCCTTCACCCCAATCCCACTGCCACCCTCTGTTACCCTCCCTTCCTTTGAGGTGCACTCTGTGCGCATCTACTCCCCCTCCAACTTCCAACTGGCTGTCATTTACCGCCCCCCAGGGCCAGCCACCACCTTCTTTGACCACTTTACCACCTGGCTACTTCATTTCCTTTCTGCGGACATCCCCACTATCATCATGGGCGACTTCAACATACCCAATGACACTTCCCTCTCAGCTGCCACTAAACTTCTAACTCTCACTTCCTCCTTCGGCCTCTGCAGCCACTCACAAAGACGGTCACACACTGGACCTCATCTTCACCCGCCTCTGCTCTCTATCTAACCTCTCTAACTCACCTCTTCCACTCTCTGACCACAACCTTCTCACATTCTCATCTCTCTCCACTCCATGTCTACAATCCCCACCCCACAAACTTTCACACCCTCGCAGAAATCTTAAACATCTTGACCTACATTCATTCTCTGAATCCCTCCTCCCTCTCACAGACAAAAGTTCCATACACAATGCGGATGACGCTGCCGCTCTATATAACACCACAATAGCTGTAGCTTTGGAATCTGCTGCCCCACTTACACATACCAAAGCTCGCAAAATCAACAGACAGCCCTGGCACACCAGCCTGACCAAAGAACTGAGGCGAGCTTCCAGGGCTGCTGAGCGCAGATGGAAAAGATCCCACTCTAGCGAGCACTTCATTGCATTCAAACAGTCCCTCACTACTTTCAAGACCACACTCACCACAGCTAAACAAACCTACTTCTCATCTCTCATATCCTCTCTGTCTCACAACCCTAAACAGTTATTCAACACCTTCAATTCTCTCCTCCGTCCCCCAGCACCTCCTCCCTCCCCACTTATCTCCGCTGAAGACTTTGCCTCATTTTTCAAGCAGAAGATTGATAGCATTAGAGACAGTTTTGGTCAACAACCCCCAGAGCCCTTCCTCCCGACTTCCCAGCCCTCCACCTCCAAAACCAACTTCTCCACCATTACAGAAGATCAACTCTCCACTCTACTCTCAAGATCGCATCTCACCACCTGTGCACTTGACCCGCTCCCATCCCACCTCATACCAAACCTCACCACAGTCTTCATCCCAACCCTAACCCATCTCTTCAACCTATCACTAACAACTGGTGTTTTCCCCTCAAGCTTTAAACATGCCTCCATCACACCTATCCTCAAAAAGCCTTCTCTTGACCCATCCTCTGTATCTAGCTATCGCCCTATATCACTTCTCCCCTTTGCCTCCAAACTACTGGAACAACACGTTTACCTTGAACTGTCCTCCCATCTCTCTTCTTGCTCCCTCTTTGACCGCCTACAATCTGGCTTCCGGTCACACCATTCCACTGAAACTTCCCTAACTAAAGTCACCAATGACCTCTTAACCGCCAAGAGCAAGCGACACTACTCTGTCCTCCTCCTCCTCGACCTGTCGGCTGCCTTTGACACAGTGGACCATTCCCTATTATTACAGACCCTCTCACCCCTTGGCATCACAGACTTGGCCCTATCCTGGATCTTATCATACCTAACAGACCGGACATCTCCCACTCACACACCACCTCCTCACCTCGCCCTCTATCTGTCGGAGTCCCACAAGGTTCAGTCCTTGGGCCCCTGCTCTTCTCCATTTACACCTTTGGCCTGGGACAGCTCATAGAATCTCATGGCTTTCAGTATCACCTCTATGCTGACGACACACAGATCTACATCTCTGGACCAGATATCACCTCCCTTCTAACCAGAATCCCTCAATGTCTGTCCACTATTTCATCCTTCTTCTCCGCTAGATTTCTGAAACTTAACATGGACAAAACAGAATTCATCATCTTTCCCCCACCTCACGCGACCCCCCCAACTAACCTATCCATTACAGTAAATGGCTGCCCACTCTCCCCAGTCCCACAAGCTCGCTGCCTCGGGGTAATCCTTGACGCTGATCTCTCCTTCAAACCACATATCCAAGCCCTTTCCACTTCCTGCCGACTTCAACTCAAAAATATTTCACGAATCTGTTCATTCCTCAACCATGAATCTGCAAAAACCCTAGTCCATGTCCTCATCATCTCTCGCCTTGTAAAGCAGTTAATACAAGAGAAGATAGTATTCTGCTACAGATGGATCTGGATAAGTTGGAAACTTGGGCTGAAAGGTGGCACATGAGGTTTAACAATGATATGTAAAGCAGTTAATACAAGAGAAGATAGTATTCTGCTACAGATGGATCTGGATAAGTTGGAAACTTGGGCTGAAAGGTGGCAGATGAGGTTTAACAATGATAAATGTAAGGTTATACACATGGGAAGAAGGAATCAATATCACCATTACACACTGAATGGGAAACCACTGGGTAAATCTGACAGGGAGAAGGACTTGGGGATCCTAGTTAATAATAAACTTACCTGGAGCAGCCAGTGCCAGGCAGCAGCTGCCAAGGCAAACAGGATCATGGGGTGCATTAAAAGAGGTCTGGATACACATGATGACAGCATTATACTGCCTCTGTACAAATCCCTAGTTAGACCGCACATGGAGTACTGTGTCCAGTTTTGGGCACCGGTGCTCAGGAAGGATATAATGGAACTAGAGAGAGTACAAAGGAGGGCAACAAAATTAATAAAGGGGATGGGAGAACTACAATACCCAGATATATTAGCGAAATTAGGATTATTTAGTCTAGAAAAAAGACGACTGAGGGGCGATCTAATAACCATGTATAAGTATATAAGGGGACAATACAAATATCTCGCTGAGGATCTGTTTATACCAAGGAAGGTGATGGGCACAAGGGGGCATTCTTTGCGTCTGGAGGAGAGAAGGTTTTTCCACCAACATAGAAGAGGATTCTTTACTGTTAGGGCAGTGAGAATCTGGAATTGCTTGCCTGAGGAGGTGGTGATGGCAAACTCAGTCGAGGGGTTCAAGAGAGGCCTGGATGTCTTCCTGGAGCAGAACAATATTGTATCATACAATTATTAGGTTCTGTAGAAGGACGTAGATCTGGGGATTTATTATGATGGAATATAGGCTGAACTGGATGGACAAATGTCTTTTTTCGGCCTTACTAACTATGTTACTATGTTACTATGTTACTATGACTACTGCAACCTCCTGCTCTGTGGCCTCCCCTCTAACACTCTCGCACCCCTCCAATCTATTCTAAATGCTGCTGCCCGACTAATCCACCTGTCCCCCCGATATTCCCCGGCCTCTCTCCTCTGTCAATCCCTTCACTGGCTCCCCATTGCCCAGAGACTCCACTACAAAACCCTAACCATGACGTACAAAGCCATCCACAACCTGTCTCCTCCATACATCTGTGACCTCGTCTCCCGGTACTTACCTACACGCAACCTCCGATCCTCACAAGATCTCCTACTCTACTCCCCTCTTATCTCCTCTTCCCACAATCGTATACAAGACTTCTCTCGCGTATCACCCCTACTCTGGAACCCTCTACCACAACACATCAGACTCTCGCCTACCATCGAAACCTTCAAAAAGAACCTGAAGACCCACCTCTTCTGACAAGCCTACAACCTGCAGTAACCACCGACCGACCAAACCGCTGCATGACCAGCTCTATCCTCGCCTACTGTATCCTCACCCATCCCTTGTAGATTGTGAGCCTTCGCGGGCAGGGTGCTCACTCCTCCTGTACCAGTTATGACTTGTATTGTTTAAGATTATTGTACTTGTTTTTATTATGTATACCCCTCCTCACATGTAAAGCGCCATGGAATAAATGGCGCTATAACAATAAATAATAATAATAATAATAATAAAGATAATTCTCCTCATTTAAAAAAAATATTGTCACACACCACCAAAGTAGCATAATTTTCCACAAAGTAGAAACAGTATAATAGACCTGTGACACATCTTCCAATACTGACAACCCACCAGATGGAGAAACAACTTAGAGTTGACACATCTTCCAATACTGACAACCCACCAGATGGAGAAACAACTTAGAGTCTCCACATTTCAAAAAAAAATATTGTCACACACCACTAAAGTGGCATCAATTTCCATAGAGTAGAAATAGTATAATGGCCCTCTGACACACCTTCCACTACAGGCAGCCCACAAGATTGAGACACAGCTTGGATTCTCCTCATTTCAAACAATTATTGTCACACACCACCAATGTGGCTACATTTTCCACAAAATAGAAACAGTATAATAGGCCTCTGGCACAACTTCCACTACAGGCAATCCACCAGATGGAGTCACAACTTGGATTCTCCACATTTCAAAAAAATATTATCACACATCACTAAAGAGTAGTGTTGAGCATTCCGATACTGCAAATATCGGGTATCGGCCGATATTCGCTGTACCGGAATTCCGATACCGAGTTCCAATACTTTTGCGATATCGGATACCGGAATCGGAAGTTCCCATAGTGCAACGATGCACTATAATGGAGTGTGGGCGGGGTCTGTGCATGACCGTGGGGGGTCTGCACGGGCTGCCGGGGGTCTGTGCGTGCCTGCCGGGGGTCTGTGCGGGCCTGCCGGGGCACTGTGCAAGGTGCCGGGGGTCTGTGCGGGCTGCCGAAGGTCTGTGTGGGCCTGTGGGGGCTCTGTGCGGGCTGCCGGGGGTCTGTGCGAGCTGCCAGGGGTCTGTGCGGGCTGCCGGGGGTCTGTTCGGGCCTGCCGAGGCTCTGTGTGGGCTGCCGGGGGTCTGTGTGGGCTGCCAGGGGTCTGTGCGGGCTGCTGGGGGTCTGTGCAGGCCTGCCGGGGGTCTGTGCGGCCTGCTGGGGGTCTGTGCGGCCTGCCGGGGGTCTGTGCGGGGCTGCCGGGGGTCTGTACGGTCTTGCTGGGGCTCTGTACGGGATGCCGGGGCTCTGTGCGGGATGCCGGGGCTCTGTGCGAGCTGCCGGGGGTCTGTGCGTGTGTGCAGGCATCGTCCGATGGGACTATAAGTCCCATCGGACGATGCCTGCTACAGTAACAGTGATTGACAAATTAGCCAATGATGGGACATTAGTAGTCCTATCATACTGCTAATGTGTTGAATGTAAAAAAAAAATACTACATACATACTACATACATACATACGTACATACTACATACTACATACATACTACATACTGCATACATACTACATACATCCTACATACTACATACATACATCCTACATACATGCTACATACATACTACATATATACTACATACATACTACATACATACACACTACATACATACTACATACATACATACATACTACATACATATAACATACATACTACATACTAAATACATACACACAAACTACATACTACATGCATACATAGTACATACATACTTCATACATACTACATACAAACTACATACATACTACATACTACATGCATACTACATGCATGCTACATACATACTACATACATATTACATACATACTATATACTACATACATACTACATACTACATACATAGATACTACATACATGCTACATACATACTACATACATACATACTACATACATACTACATACTACATACAATCACACTACATACATACTACATACATACATACTACATACATATAACATACATACTACATAATAAATACATACATACTACATACATACTACATACTACATACATACATAATACATACATACATACTTCATACATACTACATACATACTACATACTACATACATACACACATACTACACACATACAACATACATACTACATACATACTACATACATACTACATACATACATACTACATACTTACTGTGTACATACTACATACATACTACATACATACTACATACATACTTCATACATTACATTCATACATTACATGCAATACATACATATAAACATACAGTACATTAAACATAGATTACTTACTCACCATTACTTGTCATTTTGATCCCCAAAGCCATTGTCATCTGTAAAAAATATTAAAATAACAAACAACCAATATACTCCCTGATCTGCAGAAATCCACGAGTGTCCCATGACCATCTCCCATGGAGAATGGCAGCATCAGCTGATGCAACCGCTCTCCAGGGGCTCCAGGAATCCAATGATGGGAGGAAAGTATCCGTCTGCACTGTATTCTTCTGCCGCTGTAAAAAGTAGTCCCTAGTCTCACTTTTGGCATTGCTGTGTGAGAAATTTTCCCACGCAGCAATTGCCATAAAGTGAGACTTTGAACTATAGTAACCTCAGTGATGCACTGCAGGAGCCATTGTCTCCTGTTAGTGTGTCACTGAGGGTCCTATAGAGCAGTGACATCACTCGATGTCACTGTTCTATAGGGGAGATTGTCGTGGGACACTCGTTATTGATTGGACTACGGTGGACAGGTAGTATACGGTTTATTATTTTATGTTTTTTGCAGGCGCTGAAGTATGGGAAGTATGGTTAAATGAAGAATATTAAAATACATTTTTCCTAATGTGTGTGTGTTTTATTAACCCTTTATTACTATTGGATTAATAATGGATAGGCGTCTTATTGACGCCTCTCCGTTATTAACCCCGATTAATGTCACCTTACAATAGCAAGGTGACATTAACCCCTTATTACCCCATATCCCACCGCTACACGGGAGTGGGAAGAGAGGGGCTAAGTGCCAAAATTGGCGCATATTACAGATGCGCGATTTCTGGGGCGGCTGCGGACTGGTATTTGTAGCCGGAGGGGGGGGCAATATCCATGGCCCCTCTCTAGGCTATGAATATCAGCCCGCAGCTGTCTGCATAGCCTTTCTGGCTATAAAATGTAGGGGGACCCCACGTCATTTTTTAGGGGGTCCCCCTATTTTAATAGCCAGAAAAGACTACGCAGACAGCTGTGGGCTGATATTCATAGCAGGCTACAAATATTGGCCCCCGGCCATCGGCTTTCCCAATCTGGCACAGAAAATTGCGCGGGAGCCCACGCCGTTTTTTTCCATTTTTTTAAAATTTAACGCTCATTAAGGCCTCTTTCACACATGCGTCGGTACGGGTCTGACGCTATGCATCGGGCCGACGTACCGATGCACGTTGTGAAATTTGTTGCACGACGTGGGCAGTGGATGCAGTTTTTCAACGCATCCGCTGCCCATTCTGAAGTCCGGGGAGGAGGGGGCGGAGTTTCGGTTGCGCATGTGCGGTTAAAAATGGCGACGCGATGGACAAAAAAGTTCACTTGAATGTTTTTTTGTGCCGGCAGTCCGCCAGAACACGATGGATCCATTGCACGATGGACGTGACGCGTGGCCATCCGTCGCGATCCGTCATTAATACAAGTCTATGGGTAAAATACGCATCCTGCGAGCACATTTGCAGGATCCTTTTTTTCCAAAATGACGGATTGCTAAAAACGCAAGTGTGAAAGTAGCCTTAGAAACATCGGCCTTTCTATTATATATCTATGGATATATCTATCTATAGATATATTTATAGATAGATATATCTATAGATACATAGATGTATCTATCCATATACAGTTGTGGCCAAAAGTATTGACACCCCTGCAATTCTGTCAGATAATACTCAGTTTCTTCCTGAAAATGATTGCAAGCACAAATTCTTTGGTATTATTAACTTCATTTAATTTTTCTTAAATGAAAAAACACAAAAGAGAATGAAGCAAAAAGCAAAACATTGATCATTTCACACAAAACTCCAAAAATGGGCCAGACAAAAGTATTGGCTCCCTGTGCCTATACTGCACAACCTTTAGCCAAAATAACTGCGACCAACCACTTCCGGTAACCATCAATGAGTTTCTTGCATGAAACACATGTACCCTTTATGTGCCAGAGTCCTTGTTCAACTACACTTGTGCTGTGTTCTCAGAGGCGTAATGTATAGCTCTGGACATTGTAATGATTCTTTTTATTGTTTTTCCTGTTTAAAATGTCAATAAATATGTTTACTGAAAAAAAATGAGTTTTTTGCAATGATCTGCTGGAATTTTAGACCATTCTTCTTTGGCAAACCTCTCCAGGTCCTTGATATTTGAAGGGTACCTTCTCCAAACTGCCATTTTTAGATCTCTCCACAAGTGTTCTATGGGATTCATGTCTGGACTCATTGCTGGCCACCTTAGAAGTCTCCAGTGCTTTCTCTCAAACCATTTTCTAGTGCTTTTTGAAGTGTGTTTTGGGTCATTGTCCTGCTGGAAGACCCATGACCTCTGAGGGAGACCCAGCTTTCTCACACTGGGCCCTACATTATGCTGCAAAATTTGTTGGTAGTCTTCAGACTTCATAATGCCATGCACACACTCAAGCAGTCCAGTGCCAGAGGAAGCAAAGCAACCCCAAAACATCAGGGAACCTCCGCCATGTTTGACTGTAGGGACCGTGTTCTTTTCTTTGAATGCTTCTTTTTTTCTCCTGTAAACTCTATGTTGATGCCTTTGCCCAATAAGCTCTACTTTTGTCTCATCTGACCAGAGAACATTCTTCCAAAACGTTTTCGGCTTTTTCAGGTAAGTTTTGGCAAACTCCAGCCTGGCTTTTTTATCTCTCGGGGTAAGAAGTGGGGTCTTCCTGGGTCTCCTACCATACAGTCCCTTTTCATTCAGATGCCGACGGATAGTACGGGTTGACTCTCTTGTACTCTCAGGCTGCAGGGCAGCTTGAACTTGTTTGGATGTTAGTTGAGGTTCTTTATCCAACATCCGCACAAGGTTGTGTTGAAATCTCTTGACAATTTTTCTTTTCCGTCCACATCTAGGGAGGTTAGCCCCAGTGCCATCTGCTTTAAACTTCTTGATGACACAGCGCACGGTAGACACAGGAACATTCAGGTCTTTGGAGATGGACTTGTAGCCTTGAGATTGCTCATGCTTCCTCACAATTTGGTTTCTCAAGTCCTCAGACAGTTCTTTGGTCTTCTTTCTTTTCTCCATGCTCAATGTGGTACACACAAGGACACAGGACAGAGGTTGAGTCAACTTTAATCCATGTCAACTGGCTGCAAGTGTGATTTAGTTATTGCCAACACCTGTTAGATGCCACAGGTAAGTTACAGGTGCTGTTAATTACACAAATTAGAGAAGCATCATATTATTTTTCGAACAGTGCCAATACTTTTGTCCACCCCTTTTTATGTTTGGTGTGGAATTATATCCAATTTGGCTTTAGGACAATTCTTTTTGTATTTTTTCATTTAAGACAAATTAAATGAAGATACTAATAACAAAGAATTTGTGTTTGTAATCATTTTCAGGAAGAAACTGAGTATTATCTGACAGAATTGCAGGGGTGTCAATACTTTTGGCCACAACTGTATCTGGCTGCTTTCAAAACATCAGGTTTTTGCTGTCAGGCACAATCCGGCGAGGTTTGTTTTTTTCCACTGGATCCATTTTTTTCCACAGGATCCGCTTTTTTTCTGCCACATCCGGTTTTTTTCCACCAGATCCATTTTTTCTACCTGATCCGTTTTTTCCCGCAGGATCCGTTTTTTTCCGCCGGATCCGTTTTTTCTGCTGGAACCCTTTTTTTCCGCCGAATCCGTTTTTTTCAAAACTCGCCGGATTGTGCCTGACGGCAAAAATCTGATGTGTGAAAGCAGCCAGACATATGGATAGATACATCTATGTATCTATAGATATATCTATCTATAAATATATCTATAGATAGATATATCCATAGATATATAATAGAAAGTCCGATGTTTCTAAGGCTACTTTCACACTTGCGTTTTTAGCAATCCGTCGTAATCCTTCATTTTTGGAAAAAAACGGATCCTGCAAATGTGCTCGCAGGATGCGTTTTTTACCCATAGACTTGTATTAGCGACGGATCGCGATGGATGGCCATACATCGCGTCCGTCATGCAACGGATCCGTCGTGTTTTGGCGGACCGTCGGCACAAAAAAACATTCAAGTGAACCTTTTTTGTCCGTAGCATCTGTCGTTTTCTACCGCGCATGCACGGCCAAAACTCTGCCCCATCCTCCCCGGACTTCAGAATGAGCAGCGGATGCGTTGAAAAACTACATCTGCTGCCCACGTCGTGCACAAATTTCACAACGTGCATCGGTACGTCGGCCCGACGCAGAGCGACGGACCCGTACCGACACAAGCATGAAAGAGGCCTTAATGAGCGTTTAATTTAAAAAAAAACGGCATGTGCTCCCGCGCAATTTTCTGCGCCAGAGGGGAAAAACCAACGGCCGGAGGCCAATATTTAGCCAGAAAGGCTATGCAGACAGCTGCGGGCTGATATTCATAGCCTAGAGAGGGTCCATGGATATTGCCCCCCCGGCTACAAATACCAGTCCACAGCCGCCCCAGAAATGGTGCATCTGTAAGATGCGCCAATTCCGGCACTTAGCCCCTCTCTTCCCACTCCCGTGTAGCGGTGGGATATGGGGTAATAAGGCATTAATGTCACCTTGCTATTGTAAGGTGACATTAAGCCGGGTTATTAACGTAGAGGTGTCAATAAGATGCCTATCCATTATTAATCCAATAGTAAGAAAGGGTTAATAAAACACACACACATTAGGAAAAAGGTATTTTAATATTTATTTAACCATACTTACCATACTTCAGCGCCTGCAAAATTCATTAAATAATAAACCGTATACTACCTGTCCGCCATAGTCCAATTAATAATGAGTGTCCCACGACGATCTCCCCTATAGAACAGTGACATCGGGTAATGTTACTGCTCCATAGGACCCTCAGTCCACTGACAAGAGATGATGGCTCCTGCAGTGCATCACTGAGGTTACTATAGTTCAAAGTCTCACTTTAAGGCAATTGCTGCATGGGAAAATTTCTCACACAGCATTGCCAAAAGTGAGACTAGGGACTATTTTTTTTTACAACGGCAGAGGAATACAGTGTGGAAGGATACCTTCCTCCCGTCATTGTGTTCCTGGAGCGCCTGGAGAGCGGTCGCTTCAGCTGATGCTGCCATTCTCCATGGGAGATTGTCGTGGGACACTCGTGGATTTCTGCAGACAAGGAGTATATTGGTTATTTGTTATTTTAATATTTTTTTTACAGGTGACACTGGCTTTGGGGATCAAAATGACAAGTAATGGTGAGTATGTACTCTATGTTTAATGTACTGTATGTCTATATGTATGTATTTTATGTAATGTATGAATGTACTGTATGTAGTATGTATGCAGTATGTATGTATGTATGTAGTATGTATGTAGTATGTATGTTTTTTTTTCTTTTTTCATTCAACACATTAGCCGGATGATGGGACTACTACTGTCCCATCATTGGCTAATGTGTCAATCACTGTCACTGTAGCAGGTATCGTCCGATGGGACTTGTAGTCCCATTGGATGATGCCTGCACACACGCACAGAGCCTCGGCAGCCCGCATAGACCCTCGTCAGCCTGCACAGACCCCCAGCAGCCCGCTCAGAGCCCCAGCAGGCCTGCACAGACCCCCACCAGCACGCACAGAGCCCCGGCAGGCCCACACAAACCCCCCAGCAGCCCGCACTGACCCCCGGCAGGCCCGTACAGACCCCTGGCAGGTCCGCACAGACCCCCCCCAGGCAGGCACGCACAGACCTCCGGCAGCACGCACAGACCCCCAGCAGCCCGCACTGACCCCCGGCAGGCCCGTACAGACCCCTGGCAGGTCCGCACAGACCCCCCCCCCCCAGGCAGTCCCGTACAGACCTCTGGCAGCCCGCACAGACCCCTGGCAGGCATGCACAGACCTCCGGCAGCTCGCACAGACCCCCGAGAGGCCCGTACAGAACCCAGGTAGGCCCACACAGACCACCACACACACACAGACACGCACAGTGTCCGCCCACGCACCGCCCACACTCTTCCCCCCTCCAGAACGGGATGTAGGAGGACAGAAAGGGCTTATTTACATTCCGAAATTTGTGTCTCATTGACTTGCATTGGTATCGGGTATTGGTATCGGCAATATCTGATATTTTTGGGATATTGGCCGATCCAATCCAATACCGATACTTCTGGATATCAGAAGGTATCGCTCAACACTACTAAAGAGGCATCAATTTCCACAGAGTAGAAGCAGTGTAATAGGCCTTGAACACACCTTCCACTATAGACAACCAACCAGATGAAGACCCAACTTGGAGTCTCCACATTACAAAAAATTATTGTTACACACTACTAAAGTGGCATCAATTTCCACAGAGTAGAAATAGTATAATGGCCCTCTGACACCCTTTCCACTACAGGCAACCCACCAGATGGAGACACAACATGGATTCTCCACCTTTCAATAAATTGTTTGTTACCTCAGCTGCAATAGCAACAGCAGGCACAAAAGCCATGACAAAGGTGGCACAGACTGAAATAACGTGAGATCAATGCATGACACTAAAAACGACACCATCGCCTTGTCTGCCCAGTCTGCAACTGAGGTGCAAAAGTCATTGGAGATCCATGACATGCTCATTTTGATGAAAGATAAGCGGTCTACATTTTTAAGGGACAGCTGGATGGGCTTATCTGCCAGGACACCAGCAGCAGCCCTGAAAAAGCTGACTGTTGGCACATTGCATATCGACTAGTTAACTAGTGGGCTGAAAGACCTCTGGAATGATGCAAATCGATGACCTGCAATGTGCAAACGGCGGAAGTGAGCACACAGCGACCGTGCTTTCTGCAGCAGTGCATCCAGGCAAGGATAGTGGCGAAGAAATAGCTGTACCACCAGGTTGACGACATAAGCCATGCAAGGCACATGTGTCAGGTTGCCCCGGCAAAGTGTCACCACTAGGTTTGCACTATTATCGCACATGGCCTTTCCTGGCTCCAGGTCAGTGGAGACAGCCATTGCTCAAATTCGGCCTGAATAACTATCCACAACTCTTGAGCTGTATGACTGTGATCTCCAAGGCATATCAATTTAAACACTGCCTGATTTTGGGGAGCCCTGGCTGTGCAGTATGGAGGTGGGAGGGATTCTTTCTGCACTGTTGAAATGCATGTTTCAATAAGGGAGAGGTTGAGGGCACAAGTGTTAGATACAGAGGTTTGTCTACAAGCCTTGGGGATTCTAAGACTTTCGAAGCAGCCCCTTGCCCCCCTGCCCCTACAGCCACCAGAGTCACCTACCCCCCAGTCAGTAAGATGTAATGTCCCTTGCTATAATTCCTCGTCCAGGTGTCAGTGGTGATGTGCACCCTGGCAGACATAAATTTTTGCAGGGAAAGGGTCATGTTGTCTATGCTGTTGTAGCACAGGCACAGCTTTCTTAGAGAAGTAATGATAAATAGGTACTGGGGGACTGCGATGGCCATCAACTTTCAAAAACCATATATATATCCACCAGGCTGAAGGGCAGCATTTCCGTGGCCAACAGATTGGAAATCGTGGAGTTCAAGCTCTTATATTTGGCTTATCTAGTAGGAAACATTATTTTATGTGACTTCAACTACGTAGCTGTCTGCTGTGCTGAGAGAGGGTGGAGTAGGGTGAACAGGACAAACTTCTGGATTGTGAGTGAGATGCAGGCATTGATGTTATGGTGGATTGGGAAAGATGTGTTGTACTAGGTGATGATAAAGCATGAGCCATCTCCACTTCCATAACAGTTGATGGGCTCTCACTCACCCCAATTTTAGTGGGTAAACAAGTGGATTTTCTGTGGCCAGAGACCTGTGTGAGAATACAAGGCATGATGACGGAGGCGGAAGAAGCAGCAAATGTGGTTGATGGGACAGCCGGTGGTTGGTGAAGCTCACTAGTCAACATTTTAGGACAGTGAGATTCCCAGACTAAGGCATGTTGATGGCGCATGTGCCGGTTCATGCATGGAGTTGTCAAATTATTGCAATTTTTGCCTCTACTTAGTTTTTTAACTAATTAGGCAAATATCATGATTTGAGTCATCCCTTGCGGTTTCCAAAAAGGCCCATGCTAGGCAATCCTTTCCGCCTCTGTGAACGGCAGATTCGTGACCAGTGCTGGCCACAGCCAGATTATCGACTGAGGATGCTGAGCTACTCAACTGCATACCTTTGGGTTTACTCCAAGAGGAATCTACAACCTCATTGTCATACTCTCTGTTATCCCACTCCTCACCCTCAAAGTCACCGTCCTGCCCTGACACCACAGTACAGTCCGTGTGCACCTCTGTTATCTGAGTCTCATCAGTATAATCTCCACCCCCAGTGGTAAACGTCTGGTGACGAGGGTCTGGATTCTGCTCAGACCCTACTTTTTCTGGTCCCGGGTAAAACAAGAAAAAATTGGGGGCATCGGTGCAGATGCTATCTACGTCTGGAACCTGTGAATGTGTGGAGCAAAACTCTGATACCCATGTGTGAACAGCTCTGCAGAATGGCTATCTGTGGTTCCCAACAGTCAGTTTGGTGTTTGGAAATTTGTGACAAGGAGGAAACAAGGGTGATTGGGGTTCCATGTCTGAGGATTGTACTGTGCGTGATGTTAAGATGGAGGAAGAGGAGGAGAGGCCACTTGATGCAGCACGTGCCCTCCACTGTAGCACATGCTTTTTCTGAGCCTCATCTACAAGGCGTACAACTGTATAGCTGCAAAGAAAGTGAGTCAAATAGCCTGTCCAGTAACAAATGTTGTCAATGGTGTTTGGATAGTATGAGATGGTGTCTGTTGAGTTGTCATTAACATTTAAGCCTTGTACACGTCGACCACCAAGCCTATTCTGCCTTCTACCATGACCACGCTTTTTCCCATTCATCTTGTGTGTACCCTTCACCATTGTATGGACCCTTAATCTGCTGTTTCACAATCCTAGGCTTACCCCTGTCAGTCACTTGTCACTAAATGAACAATCACAATTTATTTTCTTAGATTGTGTGCCTGAACAACACTCTGAGCAAATGTAGCCTCCTGATTCCTCACTGCAACACAGTTTTATCCCAAACTATTTGGATTAGCAAGTAGGACCTCATGGCTGAACACTTATATTAAGTCTAAGGCTGGGTTAAGATTGCGTTAATGGCAATGCGCTGATGGCATCCGTTACATAGCGGCACTAACGCTATGTAACGGATGCGTTAGCGCACCCATTAACTGCCATTATGTAGCGCATCGCTAACGCATATCATAATCGGCATGCGTTTGCAATGTGCCGTCCTTCCGTGACGGACCCTCAGACACAGTCTTCAGCGTTTTTGGGTCCATCACCGCTAGCACAGATAGAGCATCTGCGCTAGTGCAATCTCATAAACGTGATCTTTTTCGGCACTTGCATTAACGCAGTCTGTTTAACGTATGCGTTGAACGGACTGCACTAACGCAATGTGAACCTAGGCTAACAATTTTTAAGAGCAAATGGGACCTCCTGAATCCTCACTGCAACACAGTTTTTGCATAAGCGATTTGAATTAGCAAATGGGGACTCCTGACTGCAACACAGTTTTAGCACAATCTATTTAGATGCTGGAAGATCGATTTCACACAGGACAGAATCATGTCTAGCTAATTGACAAGTTCACTTTCAGAAGCAGAAGTGGCCTCTCTGTGCTGTTAGGCTAGGTTCACACTATGTTAGTGCAGTACGTTCAACATATCCGTTAAACGGACTGCACTAACGCAAGTGCCGGCGCTTGCACAGAGCTTCTGCTAGCTCCATCTGCGCTAGTAGTGACGGACCCAGAAACGCTGCAGCCCGCGTCTCGGGTCCATCACTCAAATGACGGCACATCGCTAGCGCACGCCCAGTGTGGATGTGCGCTAGAGATGCATCCGACATTGCAGTCTATGGCGGCGTTAATGGACTACGTTACACCGCGTTATGCTGTGGTGTAACGTAGTCCGTTAAACATAGAGCCATAGCGCAATGTGAACCAAGCCTTACACTGAGAAAATGACGACAGCAAAACAAGATGCCGCTTTTTGTACAGGGACATGTTACTTCGGCAGCCAATCACTTCTGTGATGACTTTGTGGATGGTTTCTGCATGCTGGAATTAAGTTATTAAGTTATTAAAGAAAAAAATACACTCCACAGCTCCTCTGACCTATACATACCCACTCATCTCATAAAACACATTCCTCTTGCTCATCATACAGCACCACTGTCCTAGACAAAGTCAAAACAAAAGTATTAGTGGAAGTGCGATCATTTACTGATTTTTGACTAAATTTTGCTGACTGACTGAGGAAAAATTCTCTGGTGTCTGAGCACGAATCTGAATGTGCCACCTTCATGCGGAATTTAAGATTGGGGAACTTTTTTCCAAACAAGTTCGCTCATCTATACTGACTGGCAACATTGCCTCAGCTTTGCCTTGATATACACGTAGTCAAAATTGTTGGTCCCACTAGTTTAATGACAGAAAAACACACAATGGTCACAGAAATAACTTGAATCTGACAAAAGTAATAATAAATAAACGATCTATGAAAATGAACAATTGAAAGTCAGACATTGCTTTTCAACCATGCTTCCACAGAATTGAAAAAAAAAAATCATGAAATAGGCCTGGACAGAAATGATGGGACCACTGAAAATAATGTGACAAAAGGGACATGTTAAATCAAGGTGTGTCCACTAACTAGCATCACAGGTGCCTGCCATCTTGGAATCAGTGAGTGGGCCTGTATATAGGGCTACAGATACTCACTGTGCTGTTTGGTCACATGGTGTGTATCACACTCGCATGGACTAGAGGAAGCGAAGGAAAGACTGGACTTAGGGAATTAGAAAGAAAATTAGAGACAGACATGTTAAAGGTAAAAGACCATCTCCAAGTAGCTTGATGTTCCTGTTACTACAGTTGCACACACATATCATTCAGAAATTTAAGAGCCATGGGACTGTAGCCATACTTTTGTCCGATTCAAGCTATTTCTGTGACCATTGTGGGCTTTTCTGTCATTAAACGAGGGGTACCAAATATTTTGACCACGTGTGTACAAGCGTGGAGAGCTCATTTCATTCATTTGACTCTACATGCTTGCCAGTTTGTGGTCACCTAGTAGCCTGTTTACACAGGCATAAACTCTTTCAGGTGCACACTACATAATCAATAATAGATCACTTGGGGCTCGTAGGCTGCCAATGTTCACGGCAATGATTACTGCTGGAGAAATAGTGCAAAATAGGGTCTTATCCATGACAGTTGGGGTTATAACCATTAGATTGTACTCACCAGATAGAGCTATTGTTATAGCATGTAAGATTATCTGCTGCAGCAGATCCACAGGTCCACAAGAGACCAGACCATAGAAAACAAATGGGTAAGCGTGGAAATAATCTGCTCTGCCAAATAACTGAAGGTCCAGACATATTCGCATAAAGATGTGTGGTTTATTTTACGCGTTTAAAAGTTCTATGACTTCTTCATCAGGAAGTACATACAATGTTCACGGCAGAGCAAGTCCTGTTTACAGCTATGATCTTTTGTGGAAATTTTTGCTCTTGATGGGCAGGCTATCTCCCACAATACGTATTTACAATGGACTTGCAGGGATGGATGGCCTGTCTTGATGTGACCAGTGGTATTTACTGCTGCAGATATCATTGCTAAGAAGATGGGAGGAGCAACTATGAAATTGACGTTGATATCGGCATCATTAATTGACATACTGCTGTAAATTTACACACGGTGGCTCAGTGGTCAGTACAGCAGCCTTGCAGCGCTGGAGTTCTGGGTTCAAATCCCACCAAGGACAACATCTGCAAGAAGTTTGTATGTTCTCCCCGTGTTTGCGTGAGTATCTTCCAGGTACTCCGGTTTCCTCCCACATTCCATACTGATAGGGAATTTAGATTGTGAGCCCCATGTCTGCAAACTGTAAAGCGCTGCGGGATATGTTAGCGCTATATAAAAATAAAGATTATTATTATAGCAGATATTTTTTTCAATGTGTGAGTTAGATTTCTTTAAATCTCATGCACTATGCTGACGATATAAAACACAGAAGATTTTTCACATGTGAATATGGAATGGAAATTCCACAGAGTTTTTGCTACATAGGAACGTTGCAGATATGATGTTTTATTACTTCTAGATGCGGACAGATTTATGCTTTTTAAGTATCAAGTATTGTTCTGCATACTTAGTAGTAATTCTCAACTATTTCTCATATCACAAATGTCCAGTATATACTTCAGAAAGGCATACTTATTGTCCAATTGTAGATTACATACATACAGTTGTGCTCAAAAGTTTACATACCCCTGCAGAATTTTTGCTTTCCTTCCCTTTTTTCAAAGAATATGAATCACCTGGGTCATTTGGATGTTTTGGGTTGCCATTATGATTTAAAAAGAGAAAAACAGTAGTTTGACAATAAAGGACTTCACCCAACCACTAACCATGAGTGGAGATAAAGTTTTGTTGTTATCATTCATATTCTATGAAAAAAATATCTGCCAGGGAATGTAAACTTTTGAGCACAACTGTATATTTGGTACTTTGTTGAGGGCACATTTCCTATAATTATTTTATAGCTGTATTTTTGTGAACATAAGTCAAAACTTGCATAATAAAGCAAACAATTTCCTATATCTATAACCTTCTACAAAAATAATTCACAATATAACTTATCATTTGCGTAATTGTTAATATTACTATAGATTGCATTCTAAGCCTTCTTCTCCATGTATAGAGCCTGTTTTCAGATTCATAGAACAGACAGACTCAACAGGAAACTAGTTTAACTTGTTTGGGGGAATTTGTGAAGTGAAATAAAGACTTTTCTGTAATTGTCTACAACGGTTATTGCTATGGCTAGGAAGATCTTATCAATGTGTATAGGAAATAACTACATCATGGGAAGATTTCTTGAAACAAATGAGTCTTACACTTTATGTTGCAATTTTATTGCCAACAGGTACTATTCAAATATAATATGGAATAGTATTTGCTTAAGTCTGTTTTAAAAGGTTTGTTCACTATTAGAACAATCTTCTTCTCAATCTGAATGTTTGCCCCTGTTGAAATAAAAACACCTATCCTCACCTCCCGCGTCATCACTGTGTGCACTGGCCGCTCTCTTCCTCTTGATTACTTACAGTATATGTCCAAAGGCAGGGACAGTGATGGATCAGTTACACCAGTTTTGTCAGGAAAAATGGCCGAAATTTCGACCAACTATTGTGAGAAGCTTGTGGAAAGAAATCCC
The DNA here is from genome assembly GCF_032444005.1 of Ranitomeya imitator. Taxonomy (NCBI): domain Eukaryota; kingdom Metazoa; phylum Chordata; class Amphibia; order Anura; family Dendrobatidae; genus Ranitomeya; species Ranitomeya imitator. The sequence continues at coordinate 616,986,629 of NC_091284.1, forward strand.
AAACATTTGACCTAAGTCATTCAGTTTAAGGGCAATGGTTCCAAATACTAATGAAATGTAAGTAAACTTTTGACTTTGCAGTAACTAATAAAAATGCCTTAAAACAGTCTCTCTCTCATTATTCTGGCATTTGGCAAATATTAATAATTACGGCAATCCTAATAGACCTAAAACTAGAAAAGTTTATCCCAATTTCATGTCTGATATTGAAAAAAACACACATATGTATCTTTATATAGTGTATGTAAACTTCTGGGTTCAACTGTATGTTCCCTAAAATAGTAACAATAAAAACATCAGCTCGTTATGCAAAAAACAAGCAAACGGCTCCATCGAAAGAAAATTCAAAGCATGATGGGTCTCTGAAAATGGTATCACAAACCAATTTTTCTCTCTTTTTGTTGCCAGTTCATGTTAATTGCTTAATAAACACAGTTAAAATTGAGCCTACCCATTTCACAGCACTTGGGGATTTTTTACATCTTCCAGTATAACTGTAACTCATCCTACAAAAAAAAAACAATACCCCATATGGATATGTCGATGTTACAATAAAAAAAATGATGGCTCTAAAAAAAAGGAGGAAAAAAATAAAAGGCAAAAAAACAAAAATGGCCCTTTTAGGAAGGGGTTAAAACAGTCTGACTGTAGCTTGTATGGTTAAAGTTCTGATTAATCATCATGGTAAAGCAGGCTGAGCTTCACCTTCCAAAGGTAGGATTACTGTGATAGTAGAGAGATTGCTAAAAATAAATCATTGTTCTGCATTATTAAACAATGTTGGATTATTATAAGTAAATAGATTACTAATTTTGATAACTTTGCAGAAGGCAACATTCATATGATGGACATCCATATTCTAAGAGCTGACAAATAAATCTATTAACAATCATAAAAATACAAGCATAAAGAGCTTTTGTTCACCGGTTACCATTTGTAGTTCACAGACACTAAGTTGCATTTATAGGCTCCTTAAAGTTGATGCCATCTTTCTTCCTGAGAATACTTAGTGAAAATGAATTGATTTTATTCCTCAGAATATAGTTTTATGACACTCTAGGACTGATTTCATACATCGAGTGATTATACATTTTTCCAGAAGTGCAATATTAGAGTGGAGGAAAAAATGTCAAACTGGTTTATGATCTCTCAATGACAAAATCAGGATTGAATGGTATCAATTTTCTGCTTTAATGGTGAGGAAATAATTTGGTGCAGATGACTGAATAGATAAATGTATTTAAACCAAATTACAGATAAGATGAAAAAAACCACACTTTCAAGTATTTAAACCTCACCTATTATCTCACAATGATTTGAAGACAATCATCTTATTGCTGTGGGTGGCTTAAAAACGTGTTCTATTTGATAGTAGCAATACATGGTACATTTAATGGCTTACCTGAGGTTCCTGTCAATAGACGGATCAGATTTTTGAAGAATGATAAACATACTCTCATCAAATGTGATAGGCCACATATTTTTATACACAGATAAAGCCTGTGTAAGCAAAACAGTTTGGGATTAGTGTTGGGGACATAAATCTCACAACAGTCCCACAAAACTACCCACACTTATTGCAGGTTGGTTTCCTTGTCATCTTATTCCATTACACTATACGTCTGATTGTTATATCTAGGGTAATGTGACATTTGGGGGTACCAAGAACGACTCAATTTGAGTATTTATACTATACTATGAATTTGTATCATGCTATTGTATTCATGATTTACCGTATTTTATTTTGACTAACATACTACAGGATTGTTTACCCTCGCAATTGCAATGAGCACTTCATATAACATCATAATAAACCGCTCCGCAGCACTTTCTCAGCTGTTTTACCATAGGACTTTGTAAGGTAGTGTCACTACCCTTGTATATTTTTGGACTTGGTCCAGGCCCATATAAAGACTTTTTACTTTACCAACCTGCTTTATGTGGGACCTACAAGTTGTCGCCACCCTTCCTGTATTAAATTATCTTAACTCCTATGATTTTTTAACTTTATGTGAAGTATAAAATATATTTTGCAATAATGTTATATGCCTTTTGTAAGTATTGCTCGTGTCCATTCTTTTTGGTTATTCACTTTTGTAGTTAGCTCTACTATAAAATACCCTACACATCTCCCTAAATGTGTTTTTTTACTTGACTTCCTGTGATGTTTAGTTTGAAAGGAGTCTAAAATGGAATGTGATAGGAGGCTGGGGCTGCATTCACTTCCCTGCAGCATTCACTGTGTCACCCCTTCTGAAATAGGACTTCATCACGGGGCTGCGTTGCAGTTACTTACTGAAGTTACTTGTGTTGCTGCCCTCTGAAGATGTCCTGCATACATGATTATTGTGGTAGAATCTGTAGGAGAGGTGAGTGCAGTGCCAGCACTTTGCTTCTATCTCTGTCATTGCTGCTTCTAATTGTGAAAGAAGTTGTCATCAGGAGGCGGAGATAGAATCACTGAGTGGCACCTGCGCCAACCCACAGCTTCGAGTACCACAAGCAAATCATTATCAGGGGCGACGATTGAATAATAATAATAAATATTTATATAGCGCCAACATATTCCGCAGTTTAACAGTTTCAAACACAACAGTCATAAGTAACAACGTTAAAAATACAATAATTAAAGCGAAATAAAATGACCCTGCTCGTGAGAGCTTACAATCTACAATGAGGTGGGGGAGATACAAAGCACAGGTGTGTATTTACAATGATGTATTTACAATGAGGGTCCAGCCATCTTCAGGGGGTGGGGGATAGATTGAAGCCGCGAAAGACACCAGCACCATCCCCTGATAACAATTAGTTTGATGGCAGTGCTAGAAGCTGTTTTGGTCAATACTGGTGTCACCCACTGCATCTATCTGTGCCCCAATTATGTTTTGTTTCACAGTTATAAGCAGCGATGGAAGAGATAGCAGTAGAATGCTGGTAGTTATAAGCAGCGATGGAAGAGATAGCAGTAGAGTGCTGGTGCTGCTCTCAACTCTCCCACACATTCTTTCTCTATGGACCCATAATATCTTTAGAGGGCAGTGATGCAAGAAACTGTAATGAGTAGCTGCAGTGTTGCCCTCTGAGGACATCCTGTTCCAGGAGTAGTGATAGAGCTGCAGGGAAGTGAGTGCAGCCCTAGCATCCTGCAACATCCTCTTTGAGACTCCTCTAAAACAAAAGATCACAGAAAATGAAGTAAAAAAAACCTGATTAAATAGATTTGGAGAAGTGTAGTATATGACATAATAAAGTTAATTACAAAAGTGGATAAAGTATAAAGATAGATACAGTACAGACCAAAAGTTTGGACATACCTTCTCATTTAAAGATTTTTCTGTATTTTCATGACTATGAAAATTGAACATTCACACTGAAGGCATCAAAACTATGAATTAACACATGTAGAATTATATACTTAACAAAAATGTGTGAAATAAGTGAAATTATGTCTTATATTCTAGATTCTTCAAAGTAGCCACCTTTTGCTTTGATGACTGCTTTGCACACTCTTGGCATTCTCTTAATGAGCTTCAAGAAGTAGTCACCAGAAATGGTCTTCCAACAATCTTGAAGGAGTTCCCAGAGATGCTTAGCACTTGTTGGCCCTTTTGCCTTCACTCTGCGGTCCAGCTCACCCCAAACCATCTTGATTGGGTTCAGGTCTGGTGACTGTGGAGGCCAGGTCATCTGGCGTAGACCCCATCACTCTCCTCCTTGGTGAAATAGCCCTTACACAGCCTGGAGGTGTGTTTGGGGTCATTGTCCTGTTGAAAAATAAATGATGGTCCAACTAAATGCAAACCGGATGGAATAGCATGCCGCTGCAAGATGCTGTGGTAGCCATGCTGGTTCAGTATGCCTTCAATTTTAAATAAATCCCCAACAGTGTCACCAGCAAAGCACCCCCACACCATCACACCTCCTCCTCCTCCATGCTTCACAATGGGAACCAGGCATGTAGAGTCCATCTGTTCACTTATTCTGCGTCACACAAGACACGGTGGTTGGAACCAAAGATCTCAAATTTGGACTCATCAGACCAAAGCACAGATTTCCACTGGTCTAATGTCCATTCCTTGTGTTCTTTAGCCCAAACAAGTCTCTTATGCTTGTTGCCTGTCCTTAGCAGTGGTTTCCTAGCAGCTATTTTACCATGAAGGCCATGTGTCTGCTGCTAGAACTCTGTGTGGCATTGACCTGGTCTCTAATCTGAGCTGCTGTTAACCTGCAATTTCTGAGGCTGGTGACTAAACTTATCCTTGGCCTAGGACAACTCATAAAGTCCCATGGCTTCCAGTATCACCTGTATGCAGACGACACTCAGATCTACCTCTCTGGCCCAGATGTCACCTCCCTCCTGTCCAGAATTCCGAAGTGTCTTTCAGTAATATCCTCCTTCTTCACCTCTTGCTTCCCTAAACTCAATGTAGACAAAACCAAATTCATCATCTTTCCCCCACATCACGTATTCCCCCTACCTGATCTATCTATTATGGTAAACGGCATTACGCTCTCTCCCACACCTGAAATCCGCTGCCTCTGGGTAACTCTTGACTCTGCCCTGCCCTTCAAACCTCACGTCCAAGCTCTTGCCACCTCCTGCCGCCTCCAACTCAAAAATATTGCCAGAATCCATTTCTTCCTCAGCCCACAATCTACCAAAACACTTGTGCATGCTATCATCATCTCCCGCCTTGATTACAGCAGCACCCTCCGTTGTGGCCTCCCAGCTTACTCTTTTGCACCCCTCCAGTCTGTCCTCAACTCTGCTGCCTGGCTAATCCACCTGTCTCCTCGCTACTCCACTGCTTTTCCCCTCTGCAAATCCCTCCACTGGCTCCAAATTCCCCAATGAATCCAGTTCAAACTACTAACACTGATCTACAAAGCCATTCACAACCTGTCCCCTCCCTATATCTCTGAACTAATCTCCCAATATCTTCCCTCACGTAATCTTTGATCCTCCCAAGACCTCCTACTCTCCTTCATGCTTATTTGTTCCTCACACAACCGCCTCCAAGATTTCTCCCGAATATCCCCATCCTCTGGAATTACATGACTCAACACGTCTGATTATCCACCACATCGGATCCTTCAGATGTAACCTGAAAACCCATCTCTTCAGGAAAGCCTACAGCCTACAATAACCAAGCCACCGCCTCAACGCCGCCAGAGCCGCCGCCTCACCACCGCCAGAGCAACCATCTCACCGCCGCCTGAGCCACTGCCTCACCATCACCAGAGCCACCGTCTCACTGCCGCCTGAGCCACCGCCTCATCATCACCAGAGCCGCCGCCTCAGCACCGCCAGAGCCGCTGCCTCACCACCGCCAGAGCCGCTGCCTCACCACCGCCAGAGCCACTGCCTCACCACTACCTTCTGTCTCTTCCCCACTATCCCATAGAATGTAAGTCCGCAAGAACAGGGTCCTCTCCTCCTGTACCAGTCTGTCACTGTAAACCTGTTTACTGTAAACGATATCTATAACCCTGTCTGTAACCCCTTTCTCATGTACAGCACCATGGAATTAATGGTGCATATAAATAAATAATAATAATAATAATCCTCGGAAGCAGCGGTGACTCTTGGTCTTCCTTTCCTGGGGCGGTCCTCATGTGAGCCAGTTTCTTTGTAGCGCTTGATGGTTTTTGCCACTGCACTTGGGGACACTTTCAAAGTGTTCCCAATTTTTTGAACTGACTGACTTTCATTTCTTAAAGTAATGATGGCCACTCATTTTTCTTTACTTGGCTGCTTTTTTCTTGCCATGATAAAAATTCTAACAGTCTATTCAGTAGGACTATCAGTTGTGTATCCACCAGACTTCTGCACAACACAACTGATGATCCCAACCCCATTTAAAAGGCAAGAAATCCCACTTATTAAACCTGACAGGGCACACCTGTGAAGTGAATACCATTCCCGGTGACTACCTCTTGAAGCTCATCAAGAGAATGCCAAGAGTGTGCAAAGCAGTCATCAAAGCAAAATGTGGCTACTTTGAAGAACCTAGAATATAAGACATAATTTCAGTTGTTTCACACTTTTTTGTTAAGTGTATAATTCCACATGTGTTAATTCATAGTTTTACATAGTAACATAGTAACATAGTTAGTAAGGCCGAAAAAAGACCTCCTCAGGCAAACAATTCCAGATTCTCACTGCCCTAACAGTAAAGAATCCTCTTCTATGTTGGTGGAAAAACCTTCTCTCCTCCAGACGCAAAGAATGCCCCCTTGTGCCCTTCACCTTCCTTGGTATAAACAGATCCTCAGCTAGATATTTGTATTGTCCCCTTATATACTTATACATGGTTATTAGATCGCCCCTCAGTCTTTTTTCTAGACTAAATAATCCTAATTTCGCTAATCTATCTGGGTATTGTAGTTCTCCCATCCCCTTTATTAATTTTGTTGCCCTCCTTTGTACTCTCTCTAGTTCCATTATATCCTTCCTGAGCACCGGTGCCCAAAACTGGACACAGTACTCCATGTGCGGTCTAACTAGGGATTTGTACAGAGGCAGTATAATGCTCTCATCATGTGTATCCAGACCTCTTTTAATGCACCCCATGATCCTGTTTGCCTTGGCAGCTGCTGCCTGGCACTGGCTGCTCCAGGTAAGTTTATCACTAACTAGGATCCCCAAGTCCTTCTCCCTGTCAGATTTAACCAGTGGTTTCCCATTCAGTGTGTAGTGGTGATATTGATTCCTTCTTCCCATGTGTATAACCTTACATTTATCATTGCTAAACCTCATCTGCCACCTTTCAGCCCAAGTTTCCAACTTATCCAGATCCATCTGTAGCAGAATACTATCTTCTCTTGTATTAACTGCTTTACATAGTTTTGTATCATCTGCAAATATCGATATTTTACTGTGTAAACCATCTACCAGATCATTAATGAGTATGTTGAAGAGAACAGGTCCCAATACCGACCCCTGCGGTACCCCACTGGTCACAGCGACCCAGTTAGAGACTATACCATTTATAACCACCCTCTGCTTTCTATCACTAAGCCAGTTACTAACCCATTTACACACATTTTCCCCCAGACCAAGCATTCTCATTTTGTGTGCCAACCTCTTGTGTGGCACGGTATCAAATGCTTTGGAAAAATCGAGATATACCACGTCCAATGACTCACCGTGGTCCAGCCTATAGCTTACCTCTTCATAAAAACTGATTAGATTGGTTTGACAGGAGCGATTTCTCATAAACCCATGCTGATATGGAGTTAAACAGTTATTCTCATTGAGATAATCCAGAATAACATCCCTCAGAAACCCTTCAAATATTTTACCAACAATAGAGGTTAGACCTACTGGCCTATAATTTCCAGGTTCATTTTTAGAGCCCTTTTTGAATATTGGCACCACATTTGCTATGCGCCAGTCCTGTGGAACAGACCCCGTCGCTATAGAGTCCCTAAAAATAAGAAATAATGGTTTAGCTATTACATTACTTAGTTCTCTTAGTACTCGTGGGTGTATGCCATCCGGACCCGGAGATTTATCTATTTTAATCTTATTTAGCCAGTTTCGCAACTCTTCTTGGGTTAGATTGGTGACCCTTAATATAGGGTTTTCATTGTTTCTTGGGATTTCACCTAGCATTTCATTTTCCACCGTGAATACCGTGGAGAAGAAGGTGTTTAATATGTTAGCTTTTTCCTCGTCATCTACAACCATTCTTTCCTCACTATTTTTTAAGGGGCCTACATTTTCAGTTTTTATTCTTTTACTATTGATATACTTGAAGAACAGTTTGGGATTAGTTTTACTCTCCTTAGCAATGCGCTTCTCTGTTTCCTTTTTGGCAGCTTTAATTAGTTTTTTAGATAAAGTATTTTTCTCCCTATAGTTTTTTAGAGCTTCAATGGTACCATCCTGCTTTAGTAGTGCAAATGCTTTCTTTTTACTGTTAATTGTCTGTCTTACTTTGTTTAGCCACATTGGGTTTTTCCTATTTCTAGTCCTTTTATTCCCACAAGGTATAAACCGCTTACAGTGCCTATTTAGGATGTTCTTAAACATTTTCCATTTATTATCTGTATTCTTATTTCTGAGGATATTGCCCCAGATTAAGGGCATCTCTAAGCTGGTCAAACTTTGCCTTCCTAAAGTTCAGTGTTTTTGTGACTCCCTGTTTTGATGCCTTCAGTGTGAATGTACAATTTTCATAGTCATGAAAATACAGAAAAATCTTTAAATGAGAAGGTGTGTCCAAACTTTTGTTCTGTACTGTTTTTTAGAAAGGACATTTTAGGTACCAGACCAACTCTTTAAGATGTGATTGTCTCAAAAGTAAATAATGTACACACCATAGAAGTAGTCGAATCCAGCACAATGCAAGACACTAATATGCAGAATTCCAAACTAGATGAAAAATAAATTGATTTCTCTAAAGGTGAATTCATTAATTTGTTTATGCCTACTTTACTTAAATCTCTCTTACATCCTGTGTTTCACAGCATCTCCTTGTACTTCACTTTCCACTGTATATCAGGAGTACATGTTTTACTCTCTATGTAACAGGCCACAAGAATCATATCGCAGGGTGATATCGCCATGACAGCTTCAATGTTTTGCACATAGCTCCACTCTAACCACTGCTTCACTGCATTACTGCAAGCATGGATGATAAACTGTAGGGAAAAAAGACCTTGTAGCAGATGTATCAAAATTGACATGTTATGCATTGGTTTTTAAAAAATGGTCTTTGACCTATATTGTGCCAATTATTCCAACTATGCACACCTTATAAAAAAATTTGAGCAATTTTAGGCAGTTGTATAGTCAGAAAATTAAATAAATACCTGATATGAACAGGTACAGAGGTACTATAGGCATTGCAACATTTGCTGGCATAAAATATATTGAGGGACAGGGCCGTATTTGGTGTTCATTCTGCCCTATGCACTATAAGTTTACATGCCTCCTAATGGTAAGTGAGACTAAGGCTATGTACATACGACATATTTTTCAGGCGGATTTGCTCCATTACCCACCTGAAAAAGCTCTAAAAAGACTGAATATATGCGCTGCTGTGTATCTATATATATAATTGTCTAAGGGTTTTTCTGTCTGTCTGTTTATCTGTCTGTCCTGGAAATCCCGCGTCTCTGAATCAGCGACGGGCACAGCATGGCGACGATGATGTCATAAAGGTTGCCTCGACCAATCAGCGACGGGCACAGTCTGCCGCGAATTCGCCTCGACCAATCAGCGATGGGCACAGGATGTAGATGTCATAATGGTTGCCATGGCGACGATGATGTAATAAAGGTTGCCTCGACCAATCAGCGACAGGCACAGTCTGCCGCAAATTCTGGAATCATCATTTTCCAGAAACTACGGGGACATGCATATTCTAGAATACCCGATGCGTTAGAATCGGGCCACAATCTAGTCTATATATATAATTGTCTAAGGGTTTTTCTGTCTGTCTGTCCTGGAAATCCCGCGTCCCTGATTCACCTCGACCAATCAGCGACGGGCGCAGTATCGACGTAGCTGTCATAATGGTTGCCATGGCTACAATGATGTCATAAAGGTTGCCTCGACCAATCAGTGACGGGCACAGTCTGCCGCGAATTCTGGAATCATCATTGTCCATATACTACGGGGACATGCATATTCTAGAATACCCGATGCATTAGAATTGGGCCACCATCTAGTCATGTATAATAAATTAAGGATTACAACATCAACATTCATAATTCACCAAAGCCACCATCCGTATACAACTACATTAGCAGAACCATTATCAGCACATAAATACATAATTAGAACCATCTTCAGTACATGAGTATATTTCCAAATCCACAATTAGCATATGAATGCAATGAATGCACCAGAACCACAGTCAATACATGACTACATGAGCAGGACAATCATCAGTACAGAAATACAACACCAGAAAGACAGTCAGTAAATAATTCACCAAGATTAGTACAGCGATCACTTGTATCGCATGAAACTGCAACTCCCAGTATGTCTTTAAAAATGGCAAGAAAATGACTGGAGTTGCAATTTCATGTGATACAAGTGATTGTTATACTAGTGTTATCCACACTGCCCCCATCCCATGCTGCCTCCTCGTTAAACTGCCTCCCTCACGTTAGCCTTTTCCCTACTGATCCCATTTCTCCATACTGAACCCTCAATGCTGCTACAAACTGATCCCATCTCATGCTGCTGCTTCTCCATAGTGATCTCACCACATGCTGCCCCCTTTTGAATAGTGATCCCACCTCACTCTTCCCCTTCTCAATAGTGATGCCATGTTTCCTCTTTGGCATAGTGAACCCACCTCACACTGCTCCCTTTTGAGTGATCCCAACCAATGCTGCCTACTTTTCTATAGTGATCCCATCCCACACTGCCCTCTTTTCCATAGTGATCCCATGCTGCACCTTCTGCATAGTGATCCCACCCCACACTGCCCCTTTTCCATAGTGATCCCACTCAACGCTGCCTCATTTTCCATAGTGATCCCACTCCCATGCTGCCCCGTCTTCACTGTGATGTCATGCTGCCCTTTTTCAGCTATTCCATCCCAAGATGAACCCTTTTATACAGTGATCCTACCTCATGCTGCCCCTTTTCCATAATGCTCTTACCCCATGCTGCCCCGTTTCCATAGTGTTTCCATCCCATGCTGATCATTTTTCCATAGTTATCCCACCCTATGCTGCCCCTTTTTCATAGTGATTCCACACTGCCTCTTTTCCAGATACATCCCAGCACATGCAGTCCCCCTTTCTGGAGACATCTCACCCCATGTGGCCCCTTTTTCCAGAGACATCCCACACCATGCGGCCCCCTTTTCCAGAAAAATTCTATCCAATGCAGCCACTTTTTTTGCATTTTGAGCCATTTTTTTTCCATTCTGGGTTGCCACTTCTGTACATTGAGCCCCCCACTCCAGACTTCCTCTTGTAGCTTCAGCTGAATGTGCGCTTACCTGGCTACTCCTGGCTCTGGTGTTGTCTCCTCCTTTGCGATGGTCTGCAGTAATGTTGACATAGTGATGAGGTAAACTCATCACTCTGCTGTGATGTCAGAAGAATGCGCACATACGCCAGGTAAGGGAGCTTATTGGAGCTCCACTGATCTTGGAAGTAGCCCATGCGCAGAGTTTTATTTGTACGCTAATGAGCATGAATACAAGGACACTCCCATCCCCCTGCAAAGACTTCCAGTTTTCTTATGGAGTCTGGGGAGGGAATATTTAAAAAAAATTAAAATATAATTTTTTAATCCTGATCCTTGAACCTCTGCAACCTGGTGCCTAGTGACAACTAGAAGCCTGTTAAGGGGATGTGAATATAAAGTACTATGAGGAACGTGGGATGCAGTGACAAGCAAGAGGCAGAGCAAGAGTTAACAAATTTGATATCAGAATATGTCCTAACAGTAAATACTCCACGCAAGGGAATGTAAGCATACGGGCCCACAAAAATATATTTATCAATAAAGGAATTGCAACAGATGTAAAACAACAGGTTAACTTATCAGCCTAACAGGTTAACTTTATGCAGTTAATAGCCCTCTGTGTCTGTACTGCTACATACTTAGGCAGTTAACTGGTTCATGCAGCTTTACATGAACACCCGAGCCTTACACTATGGCCGGTCCGAACAACGAAAGCAATTGTTACCATCCACCTCTCGTGTCTCCCCTTTTCCTCATAGTCTGTAAGCTTGCGAGCAGAGCCCTCATTCCTCCTGGTATCTGTTTTGAACTGTATTTCTGTTATGCTGTAATGTCTATTGTCTGTACAAGTCCCCTCTATAATTTGTAAAGCGCTGCGGAATATGTTGGCTCTATATAAATAAAAATTATTATTATTATTATTATTATCAGCCTCTGATTCCCGGATGATGGTGGTTGGAAGATCCCATGATGGCGCCGTAGGTGGCGTGTGACGTCTCAAAGCCGGTTCTGAAGAAAGGTGAAGCACTGCCTCTGTACGGCAGCGGAGTATCCTGATCTTCTTATACATGGTCTGGTGATCCTGGAAAGAGGTGCAGTACAGGGAAAGGACTGCTGCACAGCCAAAGAAGTACAAAGTCTTGGGGTGAAGGCTGCAGCCTCAAAGCTGCAGACCACATGTGTCGCTGGATCAGAATTGCAAAAAGAGTCAGCAGGTGTAAGTTGTACTGACCAGTTGGTGCTGTTAGGGTTGGGGGTTAATGGGGGATTAGTTTCTGGAATTGCACAGTCTGTATGCGCAGGGGATGTGACGCTGTAAAGGGGGGCTGTAGGCTGGCGTCAGTCTGCAGAGAGGGAGTAATCCTTCTCTTGCTGCTCACGCTGGCTCCCCACCAAAAGCCCTGTTTTCATGTGCACAGTCCCCTTTATATCACACCTGCCCCCTGAAGTCAGGTGCAAAGATCTATCCTAGTCAGTAAGTGCTCCCCCCGGCAACAAAGGTGACAGACCCGATAGTTCCAGCCCGGACACGCAGGAGAGACTACTATTCTGGTCCATCTTCCTACATGAACACAAATAGCTTTTAAATGTAACTTAACCACTTCAGATTTTGAGAAATGCCAAGCAGTTAAAAAAGAGACATATCCATTTGTTCTGTACCTTACAAGTTAATGGGAACAGCTCAAAAGGTGTCCAAAAGATGCTTGGACATCTTTTGGAGTGTTTTGCTGTTGTATTTGTTTAAAAACTACTGTTTCTTCATTTTTCATTGGAGTAAAAAAAAACAACCATGAAACAACAGCAAAAAGATGTCACACATGAAGACCTCCCTACAAAAATGTTGAGAAAACTTTAAGGAAAGGACCAAAAAAACCAACAAAAGCTGCTTTACAGAAAAAATATGTTTATTAACGCGTATTCTGCTTGAAAAACTTGACAGGTTTGCAAGAGTTGAAAGCAGTCTTGTGCACATACTCTTAATCTGTCTTAAAGTTATTGACCATATCCACAGAATGTTACAAAAATCAAGCATTTTATGCAAGTTTTGATCTGGGCATGTGTGTTCTAGTAATTTCTTATATTTTGGCAATTGTTTATGTTCCAGTAGCATGCAGCTGATTTTCCATTCTCTGTGATATTATCGACTAAAGATGAGCGTATCGATTCACGTACAATCAAGTTTAGACTTTATTTCCCGAAATTCGCAGTTAAATACAAATACAAACACATTGAGACTTGATTTGTGAAGATCATGCACCACTAAAACTAAATGCATGCAAAACTAAAATCATGCACCAGCCATGTCTGACCTTGCTGAAGCATGATAGAGAGGCATTGTGCATACACGTTTTAAGAGTAAGGCTCATGCCACTTAATAAATTAGGCACATAATATAACTGGCTTTCACAGGTGTGGATTTCAACTGGTTAAGTAGAACCGCTGTTGAAATCACAGCCACAGCCAGTTCTCCAATAGAAAGTGAAACCTGATATGCTACCCTTTAGTATTCAGTAAGGAGACAGTATAATTTATGTATGCTATCTCCTCACTGCATAAGCCTTATGACAATGGCCATAGACAATTTCTGGACTGTAAAAGGCAGACAGCTTATAGGGAAAATAAAATAGACAATGACAGAATCTTAGTAATTTGAGCTCTGTATGCCACTATTTTTTATTTAAAATGAAATAACTGAGATTGAAGTTTAGATTATCAGATTAACAAGTTTAGGAATTGCAATCATTTTTTTAGAAAGCCTCCTCATTACAAGGGTTCAAAAGTAATTGGACAAATTAACTTTACCATAAATACAATGGTCATTTTTAATAATTTGCAGATAATCTTTTCTCTGATCTGATATGATGTTCTTTGGATCATCAGCCATTCCAAGCTTTCTCCATACTTTCATCTTCCTATCATTCTGGTACAGGTTGATATTAGTTTCATCTGTCCAAAGAATGCTTTTCCAGAACTAGTCTGGCTTCTTTAGATGTTTTTTTTGGCAAAGTCTAATTCGGTCTTTCCATTTTTAATGCTTACTTATGGTTTAACACTTTCTACAAAACCCTCTGTATTTGCTCCCCTAAAGTCTTGTCTTTATAGTAGATACTTAAACAACTTCTTCCTGTACAGCGTTTTTCAATTGGGTCAATGTTATGAAAGGGTTTTTCTTAATCATGTAAATTATTCCATACATATATACCACTGTTGTCTTCTGTGGACAGCCAGGTCTTTTTTGGGTTCCAAGCTCTCTAGTGCTCTGTTTTTTTCTGCAGAATGTACAAAACTGTTGATTTGGACACTCCTAATATTTCAGCTATCTTTGTAAGGGATTTCTTCCTTTTTCAGTCTAATGATGTTCTGTTTCTCTTCAATTGAGAGCACATTTGATGGCATGTTGTGGATTCAAATCAACACCTTCCAAATGCAAATGCCACATCTGGAATCAGCTCCAGACCTTTTACCTGTTTAATTGATGATGGATTAACAAGGGAATAGCACACACAGTTCATTAAAGAGCTTTCGAGATAATTGTCCAATTAACTTTTTTCATTAAAAAGAATCAGCTACTTATTAAAGAACTGTAATTCCTAAACCTTTACTCATATTAGGATGTGAATACCCTCAAATTAAAGCTGAATCTGCACTTTAAGCCCATATTCATTATATAACTGTATCTTAAATATGCTTTGGTAAGCAACTAAAATGACAAAATGTATGTCTGTGTCCAAATTTTTCTGGACCTATCAGTATACTGCATATATTGTAATGGAGCATGTTATGATCCGGTGACCTAGGAGCCGCATGGAACTTTCTCTGGAGTTGGTGTAAACTGTACTGACCGCAAATCCTGAACTTAACACCGCAACTAGAAGTAGCCGTGGGGTGTGCCTAACAAATCCTAGACACCTCGACACAGAAAATACAAAAATTCCACCATCTAACTAAAGATGTGGAGCGTATATCTGCAACTCTAGAGAATCCAACAAGACTGAGAAAAAACTGACACAGTCTAAGCTGGACAAGAGAAAACAAATGAATAGCACAGAATTATTAAGCACACAGCATGTGTGCCACAGAAACAAAAATAAGACACTTATCTTTGCTGAATTGGCAGCAAGGCAGGAGGAACCAGACAAAGATCCAAAACCTCCCAGAACCATGGACAACTGGCAAGGACTAATGAATCCTGCACACCTAAATACCCCAGTCAGAACTGCAATCAGCAGAAACACCTGACCAGGACTGCAACTCAGGGACAACTGCATTACCACCTACAACCACTGGAGGGAACCCAAAAGCAGAATTCACAACAGTACCCCCCTTGAGGAAGGGTCACCGAACCCTCACCAGGGCCCCCAGGACGATCAGGATGAGCCAGATGAAAGGCATGGACCAAATCAGCAGCATGGACATCAGAGGCAAAAACCCAAGAATTATCCTCCTGGCCATATCCCTTCCATTTGACAAGGTACTGAAGCCTCCGCCTCGAAAAACGAGAATCCAAAATCTTCTCAACCACATACTCCAACTCCCCATCAACCAATACAGGGGCCGGAGGATCAACAGAGGGAACAACGGGCTCCACATATTTCCACAATAAAGATCTATGGAAGACATTATGGATAGCAAAAGAAGCCAGAAGCGCCAGTCGAAAAGACACCGGATTAATAATCTCAGAAATCCTATAAGGACCAATAAACCGAGGCTTAAACTTAGGAGAAGAAACCTTCATAGGAACATGACGGGAAGACAACGAGACCGGATCCCCAACCCGAAGCCGGGATCCAACACACCGACGACGGTTAGCAAAATGTTGAGCCTCCTCCTGAGACAATACCAAATTGTCCACCACATGAGCCCAAATCTGCTGCAACCTGTCAACCACAGAATCCACACCAGGACAGTCAGAAGGCTCAACCTGCCCAGAAGAAAAACGAGGATGAAAACCAAAATTACAAAAGAAAGGCGAAACCAAAGTAGCCGAACTAGCCCGATTATTAAGGGCAAACTCGGCCAATGGCAAGAAAGCCACCCAATCATCCTGATCAGCAGACACAAAGTATCTCAAATAAGTCTCCAAAGTCTGATTAGTTCGCTCGGTCTGGCCATTTGTCTGAGGATGAAATGCAGAAGAAAAAGACAAATCAATGCCCAGCCTAGCACAAAAGGCCCGCCAAAACCTAGAAACAAACTGGGAACCTCTGTCGGACACAATATTCTCCAGAATACCATGCAGACGAACCACATGCTGAAAAAACAACGGAACCAAATCTGAAGAGGAAGGCAATTTAGGCAAAGGCACCAAATGAACCATCTTAGAGAACCGGTCACAAACAACCCAGATAACAGACATCTTCTGGGAAACCGGAAGATCAGAAATAAAATCCATAGAAATATGCGTCCAAATATACAATCAAGACATGGGGGTATATCTGCATCTCCAGAGAAATAGCTAGGCTGCAAAAAATCCTTCACAGACTAAGCTGGACAAGAAAAAAACATGAAAAAGCACAGAACTATAAGGTCCACTGCAGGTGGACAGCAAAAACAAAGCCAGGACTTATCTTTGTACAAAAGCACAGCAAACTGGAGAGACCAGCAGGGAAGTGAATCCTTCCAGAACAATGGACAACTGGCACTGACTAAAGGATCCTGCAAAGCTATATACCCCAGTCAGTATTGCAATTAGTTGATACACCTGTCCACTCCTGCAGTCCAGGCACAACTGCATTACCCTCTACAACCACCGGAGGGAGCCCAAAAGCTGAATTCACAACAGTACTTCCCCCTTGAGGAGGGGTCACCGAACCCTCACCAGAGCCCCCAGGCCGATCAGGATGAGCCCGATGAAAGGCACGAGCCAAATCAACGGCATGGACATCAGAGGCAGAAACCCAAGAATTATCCTCCTGGCCATAACCCTTCCACTTGACAAGGTACTGAAGCTTCCGCCTCAAAAAAGGGAATCCAAAATCTTCTCAACAACATATTCCAACTCCCCATTGACCAATACAGGGGCCGGAGGATCAACAGAGGGAACAACAGGCTCCACATATTTCCGCAACAAAGATCTATGGAAGACATTATGAATAGCAAAAGAGGCCGGAAGCGCCAGGCGAAAGTCCACCGGATTAATAATCTCAGAAATCCTATAAGGACCAATAAATCGAGGCTTAAACTTAGGGGAAGAAACCTTCATAGGAACATGACGGGAAGATAACCAAACCAGATCACCAACCCGAAGCCGGGAACCAACACACCGACGACGGTTAGCAAAACGCTGAGCCTCCTCCTGAGACTGCACCAAATTGTCCACCACATAAGCCCAAATCTGCTGCAACCTGTCGACCACAGAATCCACACCAGGAAGGTCAGAAGGCTCAACCTGCCCAGAAGAAAAACGAGGATGAAAACCAAAATTACAAAAAAAAGGTGAAACCAAAGTAGCCGAACTAGCCCGATTATTAAGGGCAAAATCGACCAATGGCAAAAAAGCCACCCAATCATCCTGATCAGCAGACACAAATCATCTCAAATAGGTCTCCAAGGTCTGATTAGTTCGCTCAGTCTGGCCATTTGTCTGAGGATGAAATGCAGAGGAAAAAGACAAATCAATGCCCAGCTTGGCACAAAAGGTCCGCCAAAACCTGGAAACAAACTGGGAACCTCTGTCGGACACAATATTCTCCGGAATACCATGCAAACGCACCACATGCTGAAAAAACAACGGAACCAAATCAGAAGAAGAAGGCAATTTAGGCAAAGGCACCAAATGAACCATCTTAGAAAATCGGTCTCAGACAACCCAGATAACCGACATTTTTTGGGAAGCAGGAAGATCGGAAATAAAATCCATAGAAATATGCGTCCAAGGTCTCTCAGGGACCGGCAATGGCAAAAGCAACCCACTAGCGCGGGAACAGCAAGGCTTAGCCCGCGCACAAATCCCACAGGACTGCACAAAAGAACGCACATCCCATGACAAAGAAGGCCACCAAAAGGACCTACTAACCAAATCTCTGGTACCAAAAATCCCAGGATGGCCAGCCAACACAGAACAATGAACCTCAGAAATCACTTTGCTAGTCCATCTATCAGGATCAAACAGTTTCCCCACAGGACAGCGGTCAGGCTTATCAGCCTGAAATTCCTGAAGAACCCGTCGCAAATCAGGGGAGATGGCAGAAAGAATCACCCCTTCCTTCAAAATGCCGACCGGCTCAAGAACCCCAGGGGAATCAGGAAGAAAACTCCAAGAGAGGGCATCCGCCTTAACATTCTTATTACCAGGAATGTACGAGACCACAAAATCAAAATGGGAGAAAAACAGGGACCATCGAGCCAGTTTAGGATTCAGCCATTTGGCAGACTCGAGGTAAATCAGATTCTTATGATCGGTCAGGACCACAATACGGTGCTTGGCCCCCTCAAGCCAATGTCGCAACTCCTCAAATGCCCACTTCATAGCCAACAACTCCCGATTGCCGACATCATAATTGCGTTCCGCAGGTGAAAACTTCCGAGAAAAGAAGGCACACGGTTTCATCAAGGAACCATCAGAATTCCTCTGAGACAAAACGGCCCCTGCCCCAATCTCAGACGCGTCAACCTCAACCTGAAATGGAAGAGAAACATCTGGCTGATGCAACACAGGGGCAGACGTAAATCGGCGTTTAAGCTCCTGAAAGGCAGAAACAGCCGCGGAGGACCAATTCGTCACATCAGCGCCTTTCTTGGTCAAATCGGTTAGAGGTTTAACCACACTGGAGAAGTTGGCAATGAAACAACGATAAAAATTAGCAAAGCCCAAGAATTTCTGAAGGTTCTTCACAGATGTGGGCTGAACCCAATCATGAATGGCGTGAACCTTAACTGGATCCATTTCTATAGATGAGGGAGAAAAAATGAAACCCAAAAAAGAAACCTTCTGCACTCCAAAGAGGCATTTTGACCCCTTCACAAATAAAGCATTATTACGGAGGATCTGAAATACCATCCTGACCTGTTTCACATGAGACTCCCAATCATTGGAAAAAATCAAAATATCATCCAAATATACAACCATGAATTTATCAAGATAACTCCGAAACATATCATGCATGAAGGATTGTAACACAGATGGGGCATTAGAAAGTCCGAATGGCATCACAAGGTATTCAAAATGGCCTTCGGGCGTATTAAATGCAGTTTTCCATTCGTCACCCTGCTTGATACGAATAAGATTATATGCCCCTCGAAGGTCAATCTTAGTAAACCAGCTAGACCCCTTAATCCTAGCAAACAAATCAGTAAGCAAAGGCAAGGGGTATTGAAATTTAACCGTGATCTTATTCAAGAGGCGATAATCAATACAGGGTCTCAAGGAGCCATCCTTCTTGGCAACAAAAAAGAACCCCGCTCCCAACGGTGAAGAAGATGGCCGAATATGCCCTTTCTCCAAAGACTCCTTAATATAGCTCCGCATGGCGGTATGTTCAGGCACAGACAGGTTGAAAAGTCGGCCCTTAGGGAACTTACAACCTGGAATCAAGTCAATAGCACAATCACAGTCCCTATGCGGTGGAAGGGAACTGGATTTGGGCTCATCGAATACATCCTGGAAGTCCAACAAAAACTCAGGAACTTCAGAAGAGGGGGAAGAGGAAATTGACATCAAGGGAACCTGATCATGAACTCCCTGACAACCCCAACTAGTCACAGACATGGATTTCCAATCTAACACCGGATTATGTAGCTGCAACCATGGAAAACCCAGCACAATATCATCATGCAAATTATGCAACACCAGAAAACGACAATCTTCCTGATGGGATGGCGCCATGCGCATGGCCAGCTGTGTCCAAAACTGAGGCTTATTTTTAGCCAACGGTGTAGCATCAATGCCCCTCAAAGGAATAGGGCTCTGCAAAGGCTACAATTGAAAACCACAACGTCTGGCAAATTCTAAGTCCATTAAGTTCAGAGCGGCGCCTGAATCCACAAATGCCATGACAGAAAATGATGATAATGAGCAGATCAAGGTCACGGATAACAGAAATTTAGGTTGTATAGTACTGATGGCAACAGAACTAGCGATTCTCTTAGTACGCTTAGGGCAATCAGAAATAACATGAGCAGAATTGCCGCAGTAAAAACACAACCTATTCTGAGGCCTGAATGTTTGTCGTTCAGCTCTAGACAAAATCCTATCACACTGCATAGGCTCAGGGCTCCGCTCAGAGGGCAACGCCACAGTGTGCACAACTCTGCGCTCGCGCAAGCACCGATCAATCTGAATGGCCAGAGACATATAATCACTCAGACCAGCAAGCGTGGGGAACCCCACCACAACATCTTTAACAGATTCAGAAAGACCCTTTCTGAAAATTGCCGCCAAGGCATCCTCATTCCATTTAGTCAGTACAGACCATTTTCTAAATTTCTGGCAATACAATTTTGCCGCTTCTTGACCTTGACACAGGGCTAACAAGATTTTTTCAGCCTGATCCACAGAATTAGGCTCATCATACAACAACCCCAATGCCTGAAAGAACGAATCAACATTAAGCAAAGCAGGATTGCCAGATTCCAGGGAAAATGGCCAATCCTGTGGGTCACCACGCAGCAGAGATATGATGATTTTAACCTGCTGAATAGGATCACCAGAAGACCGGGGTCTTAATGCAAAAAACAGTTTACAGTTATTTTTGAAACTCAAAAATTTGGATCTGTCACCAAAGAATAAATCAGGAGTGGGAATCTTAGGTTCTAAGGCAGGAGTTTGAACAATGAAATCTGAAATACCCTGTACCCTAGCAGCAAGCTGATCCACCCGAGAAACTAACTCCTGAACATTTATGTTAATACTAGACTCCGTAGCCACCCAGAGGTAAAGAGGGAGGAAAATACCAAACAGGCTAAGGAAAAAAAAATTGCTCAAAAGCTTCCCGCCCTTCTTCTGAGATGCAATTAACTCATTGTTGGCCATTTCTACTGTTGTGATCTGGTGGCCTAGGAGCAGCATGAGACGGACTCTGGAGAAGGTGATCCCTGTACTGACCGCAAACCCTAAACCTAGCAGCGCAACTAGAAGTAGCCGTGGGGGGTACCTAACACTCCCTACACCCCTCGGCATAGCCTAAGATCTAACTACCCCTAAAGACAGAAACAGGAAACCTATCTTGCTTCAGAGAAAATCCCCAAAGGATAGATAGCCCCCCACAAATATTGACTGTGAGAAGAGAGGGAAATAACATACGCAGATATGAAATCAGATTTTAGCATAGGAGGCCATACTAGTTAAAAAGAAAGAATAGAACAGAGTACTATGCAGCCAGTATAAAAACACTAGAAAATATCCACCGCAGAAAATACGGATCACCACATCTGACTAAAGACATGGGGGGTATATCTGCATCTCCAGAGAAATAGCTAGGCTGCAAAAAATCCTTCACAGACTAAGCTGGACAAGACAAAAACATGAAAAAGCACAGAACTATAAGGTCCACTGCAGGTGGACAGCAAAAACAAAGACAGGACTTATCTTTGTAGAAAAGCACAGCAAACTGGAGAGACCAGCAGGGAAGTGAATCCTTCCAGAACAATGGACAACTGGCACTGACTAAAGGATCCTGCAAAGCTATATACCCCAGTCAGTATTGCAATTAGTAGATACGCCTGTCTACTCCTGCAGTCCAGGCACAACTGCATTACCCTCTACAACCACTGGAGGGAGCCCAAAAGCTGAATTCACAACAGTTGATCCTCCAGCCCCTGTGTTGGTTGATGGGGAGTTGGAATATGTTGTTGAGAAGATTTTTGATTCCCGTTTTTCGAGGTTGAAGCTTCAGTACCTTGTCAAATGGAAGAGTTATGGCCAGGAGGATAATTCTTGGGTTTTTGCCTCTGATGTCCATGCCGTTGATTTGGTTCGTGCCTTTCATCTGGCTCATCCTGATCGGCCTGGGGGCTCTGGTGAGGGTTCGGTGACCCCTCATCAAGGGGGGGTACTGTTGTGAATTCTGCTCTTGGGCTCCCTCCTGTGGTTGTAGGTGGTAATGCAGTTGTCTCTGGGCTGCAGTCCTGGACAGGTGTATCTGCTGATTGCAATTCCGACTGGGGTATTTAGGTTTGCAGGACTCATTAGTCCTTTCCAGTTGTCAATGTTTCTTGGGAAATGTTGGATCTCTGTCTGGCTTCTTCTGCTTAGCTGCCAATTCAGCAAAGATAAGTGTCTGTTTCTTTTTCTATGGCACACAAGCTGTGTGCTTGTTTTTTGATTGTATTCCTGCTCTGAGTTTAGGAGTCTCTGGAGGTGCAGATATACGTTCCACGTCTTTAGTTAGATGGAGGAATTTTTTGCATAATCTGCTGTGGATATTTTTGGAAGGGTTTTAATACTGATCGCACAGAACTCTGTCCTATCCTTTCCTATTTTAGCTAGAGTGGCCTCTTGTGCTAAATCCTGTTTTCTGCCTGTGTTTGTCTTTCCTTTCCTACTCACAGCCAATATTTGTGGGGGGCTGCCTATTCTTTGGGGTTCTGCTCTGAGGCAAGGTAGTATTCCTATTTCCATCTATAGGGGTATTTAGTCCTCCGGCTGTGACGAGGTGTCTAGGGTTTGTTAGGTACACCCCACGGCTACTTCTAGTTGCGGTGTTAAGATCAGGATTTGCGGTCAGTATAGTTACCACCTACTCCAGTGAAAGTTTTCATGCTGCTCCAAGGTCACCGGGTCATAACACCGGAAGATACGAAACTACGAAATCAAAACGGGAAAAAAACAAGGACTATCGAGCCTGTCTAGGATTCAGCCGTTTGGCAGACTCGAGGTAAATCAGATTCTTATGATCGGTCAAGACCACAATACGGTGCTTAGCTCCCTCAAGCCAATGTCGCCACTCCTCAAACGCCCACTTCATAGCCAACAACTCCCAATTGCCGACATCATAATTGCGTTCAGCAGGCGAAAACTTACGGGAAAAGAAGGCACACGGTTTCATCAAGGAACCAACAGGATCCCTCTAAGACAAAACGGCCCCTGCCCCAATCTCAGAAGCGTCAATCTCAACCTGAAACGGAAGAGAAACATCCGGTTGGCGCAACACCGGAGCAGAAGTAAATCGGCGTTTAAGCTCCTGAAAGGCAGCGACAGCCGCAGAGGACCAATTCGCCACATCAGCGCCTTTCTTCGTCAAATCGGTCAAGGGTTTAACCACGCTAGAGAAGTTAGCAATGAAACGGCAATAAAAATTTGCAAAACCCAAAAATTTCTGAAGGCTCTTCACGGATGTGGGTTGAGTCCAATCATGAATGGCCTGAACATTAACCGGATCCATCTCCATAGATGAGGGAGAAAAAATGAAGCCCAAAAAAGAAACCTTCTGCACCCCAAAGAGACACTTAGACTCCTTCACAAACAAAGCATTGTCACGAAGGATCTGAAATACCATGAGACTCCCAATCATCGGAAAAAATCAAAATATCGTCCAAATATACAATCAAGAATTTATCAAGATAAGTCCGGAAGATATCATGCATGAAGGACTGAAAAACAGATGGAGCATTAGTGAGCCCGAATAGCATCACAAGATATTCAAAATGACCTTTGGGCATATTAAATGCAGTTTTCCATTCATCACCCTGCTTAATACGAACAAGATTATATGCCCCCCGAAGGTCAATCTTAGTAAACAAACTAGCCCTCTTAATCCTATGCCCTTTCGCCAAAGACTCCTTAATATAATTCTGCATGGCGGTATGTTCAGTCACAGACAGGTTGAAAAGTCGGCCCTTAGGAAACTTACAGCCTGGAATCAAGTCAATAGCACAATCACAGTCCCTGTGCGGTGGAAGGGAACTGGACTTGGGCTCATCGAATACATCCTGAAAATCAGACAAAAACTTAGGAATTTCAGAAGAGGAAGAAGAGGAGATTGACATCAAAGGAACATCATTATGAATCCCCTGACAACCCCAACTAGTCACAGACATAGACTTCCAGTCCAACACAGGATTATGTACCTGCAACCATGGAAAACCCAGCAATCGACAATCTTCCTGATGGGCTGGCGCCATGCGCATGGTCACCTGTGTCCAAAACTGGGGCTTATTTTTTTGCCAAAGGTGTAGCATCAATGCCCCTTAAAGGAATAGGGTTCTGCAAAGGCTGCAATGGAAAACCACAACGCCTGGCAAACTCAAAGTCCATTAAGTTCAAGGCGGAGCCTGAATCCACAAACGCCATGACAGAAAATGATGACAATGAGCAGATCAAGGACACAGATAACAGAAATTTAGGTTGTACAGTACTGATGGTAAATGAACTGGCGATCCTCTTTGTCCGCTTAGGGCAGACAGAAATGACATGAGAAGTGTTGCCACAATAATAACACAAACTATTCTGACATCTGAAACCTTGTCGTTCCGTTCTAGACAGAATCCTATCACACTGCATTGGCTCAGGAATTTGCTCTGAGGACAACGCCACAGCGCGCACAGTTCTGTGCTCCCGCAAGCGCCGATCAATCTGAATGGCCAGAGACATAGAATCTCTCAGACCGAAAGGCGTGGGAAACCCCACCATAACATCTTTAATGGATTCAGAAAGACCCTTTCTGAAAATTGCCACCAAAGCATCATCATTCCATTTAGTCAACACAGACCATTTTCTAAATTTCTGACAATACAATTCTGCCGCCTCTTGACCCTGAGACAGGGCCAACAAGGTCTTCTCCGCTTGATCCACAGAATTAGGTTCATCATATAATAAACCCAAAGCCTGAAAAAAGGAGTCTACATTAAGCAAAGCTGGATTCCCAGATTCCAGGGAAAATGTACCCTAGCAGCAAGCTGGTCCACACAAGAAGCTAATTCCTGAATATCCATGCTAGCACAAGACTCCTCAGCCACCCAGAGAAAAAGAGGGAAGAGAAGACAAAACAGAGTGCAGAAAAAAAATGGCTCAACACCTTTCTACCCTTCTTCTGAGATGCATTTAACTCATTATAGGCCAGTTGTACTGTTATGATCCGGTGACCTAGGAGCCGCATGGAACTTTCTCTGGAGTTGGTGTAAACTGTACTGACCGCAAATCCTGAACTTAACACCGCAACTGTGCGTGGGGTGTGCCTAACAAATCCTAGACACCTCGACACAGCCAGAGGACTAAATACCCCTATAGATGGAAATAGGAATTCTACCTTGCCTCAGAGCAGAACCCCAAAGGATAGGCAGCCCCCCACAAATAATGACTGTGAGTAGTAGAGGAAAAGACACATGCAGGCAGGAAACAGGATTTAGCAAAAGAGGCCACTCTAGCTAAAATAGGAAAGGATAGGACAGAATACTAAGCGGTCAGTATTAAAATCCTTCCAAAAATATCCACAGCAGAAAATACAAAAATTCCACCATCTAACTAAAGATGTGGAGCGTATATCTGCAAATCCAGAGAATCCAACAAGACAGAGAAAAAACTGACACAGTCTAAGCTGGACAAGAGAAAACAAATGAATAGCACAGAATTATTAAGCACACAGCATTTGTGCAACAGAAACAAAAACAAGACACTTATCTTTGCTGAATTGGCAGCAAGGCAGGAGGAACCAGACAAAGATCCAACACCTCCCAGAACCACGGACAACTGGCAAGGACTAATGAATCCTGCACACCTAAATACCCCAGTCAGAACTGCAATCAGCAGAAACACCTGACCAGGACTGCAACTCAGGGACAACTGCATTACCACCTACAACCACTGGAGGGAACCCAAAAGCAGAATTCACAACAGGAGCAGTAGCACCGTATGCAGTGAAGAGGCAGTGACCCACAAAGTTAAAACACAAAAGTTTCTTTAATACAGTGTTCATTTTAGGACATGATCACATATCAAAGTCAAACATCCGAAATACTCTGTCTGATACCTGATTCTGATACTTGATTCTGATACCTGACTTTCACATATCAAAGTCAAATATGAGAAATACTCTGTCTGATACCTGACTGATGCCTGACTTTGATACCTGATTCTGATACCTGATTCTGATACTTGAGCCTGATACCTCACTTTGATACTTGACTTTGATACCTGACTTTGATACCTGACTTTAATACCTGACTGATTCCTGACTCTGATACCTGATTCTGATACCTGACTCTGATACCTGACTCTGATACCTGACTCTGATAATTGATTCTGATACTTGAGTCTGATATCTGACTTTGATGCCTGACTTTGATACCTGACTTTGATACTTGAGTCTGATACCTCAGTCGGATACCTGATTCTGATACCTGAAACATTCAAAAATCAGAATCAAAAGGTTATTCAGATTCCCTCACTACAGTACTTGAATGGTTCTTCTCATAAAATTAGTCCCTGGCATCACTTGTTGTGTTCGGCGCAGGTCGCTGCACCGTCAAACCGATGCCTGCAGAGGCATCCACATACATTGGCATGGCCTGTCTACCTAATGTTAAAGATAGGGTACGCATGCAGACTTAGGCGGAGCTGACCGGAGGAAGCGCTGCGGTGGGCGGAGCTTCACTGAGGATGTACGCAGCCCTCCATCCGCAAATGTGAAACCAGCCTTAACTCATCAAAGTGAAACATCTCTTTGATTAGTGCAGAAAGTCACATATCTTATGTTACGTAAAAAATAGTTTACTTTTACTTGGGATAGAACCCAAGTATGCTATTCCATAGTCCAGGAGCTTAACCACTCAGCCATCAGCTGAACTAGGAGTGAATGAATCCCTGTTTTTCCCTTATGAGGTGAACTATGCATGTACTGCATTGAGGATATCTGAAAAACAGTTTGATCTTGATTTTTGAAAGTAGTTAGGTATCAGGTATCAGACAAAAACATTTCAATTTTGATGTTTGAAAGAAGTCAAGTATCAGGTATCAGACTAAAATCACTGAACAAGGAGTTTGTGCCACGTGTTTACATTGCCAGTCACATAAGCAAGAGTGAGATACTCCAACTGAGAGGATAGTACAATGGTAAGGTGTGTAGGCTTATAAACAGAGAGCTCTGAGTTCAAATCACCACAATGGAAGTTACCTTTTTTGTTATTACTTTTCTTATTATTTTAAACCAAAACTGTGTGTGATGCAGATGCTTCACCCTTAGACTATAGATTATTAGAAGTCAGGAGGATAATAAGAATGTCTTCACATCTATTTGCTCTACAATAAGCCAAATGTTGCTATCCCCCCACCAGGGGGCAACTAGTACCACAACCCAAAACAGTTATCACTAGAAGTGTGATCACTACAAAACCCCAATGATCTCACAATGGTACTCTAATAAAATACATAATTTTTATTAAACATTTTGTTAAATAACATTAAAATGACAAATAAATCACTATTTGTAAAGGGTACAAATCCTCGACAAAAAGAGGGACTAGATGACCTGAGTAGCACCACTAAGTCAGGCCCAACATATGCTAACACCAACAGATAGACATCGTGCTGTGAAGTACCGGGTAATAGGGGACAACCTATATGGTCTCTCTAAACATGGAATCCACAGAATCTCCATATCATTGCTAGTGCATACTACGATATCCCCAGTGGGAAGTGTGAGGACCCATGTCCCAATACCCCCCTATCAGATGTAAACACTCTAACAATATGTATAAACCGGTATATTACCTAAATAGTAAGCCTGGTGTGTGCTCCTCGGCGTCCCTCTGCCCCGACGCGCGTTTCGCCGTAGCTTCTTCTGGAGGCGTGTCAGGGCAGGGGGTAAGCCGGTATATATATACATAAACCTACCATCCATTGGACAATCGTAGCGGTGAAATTTTCTACAGCTGTGTGGAGGGAAAGTGTGGTAAATGAATCACTGCTGTGTACCGGAACAATGACCACTTCCGCCCCGTGTACGGAGACCGGAAGTGATATCTGACAACAGTACCGTACAGACGCCAAAATTCCACGCCATCGTACGGAAACCGGAAGTCCCGTTTAAAGCCCGGCGCTGTACGGAACGCCCATGTTAGTGCGGCAGGACCAGGCGGCGCATGATCAGATGGGCAGCCCCAGCAAAAGTGGTGAGTCGGATCGCGGACCCGAGGACAGGAGCGTGCGGTCGTCCAAGTCCGACCCACGCCTCCGCCATCCAATTGTCCGCTAGCCGACCTCACCGCCGGTCTCCCATCGGGTCATGCGCTCCTCCTGCCCAAAAAACAGGGGGAAAGGGGGGGGGGGGTGGTTAGAAGATGCACATGATGAAAGTCCACCTATAGACTGACGAAATAGTCGACCTGTGTATCTATATGTACTATAGTGCCTATTAGAGAGTCTCCAACTAAAGAGACCCCCCTATCTCTGATGGTGAGTCTGATAGTAAGGCCCCGCCTCTTCTTTTCTCATATATATATAGTCAATCTACGTAAGAATATCTAAAATCTTATGTCAAAGTATACATTATACATACATTAACCTAAACATATATATATCCTGCATGTCAAAACTTGGAGGCTACAAACCTTATACTCAATTATATAGTATAGAAGAGGGAAACCTCTAAACGATATATACATAAGCCCCTCAAAGAGTGCAGGTCACCAGCGATAAAAACACACATATAAATACAACTCAATAGACTGTCCCCAAATCCCTCCTCCCCCCTCCGGAGAATCCCCATCTTGATCTTGATCCTGTCTCTCCACCACTGGACATTAATGCCGCTTCTGCTTTGATGGTAGCCGGACTTTTAGTTCCTTAGTACCAAAACAGCCCTCCATACTCCACCACTCAGAACGGTAGTCAGAAATAGCGATCTAAATAGATAACACGAAAACACAAAAATATTAAAATAAGTAAAAGTACCGACAAATAAAGATAAAAACAAATACCACGTGTGAATAAACACCCCGCGGTATATGCTAAACCCCCCTGCCAATCTTCTTCCTCACCTAATTATAGATATGCACTGAAACCAAAGTTCTCATTTAAACCCTGAGGCACCAATGTTCCTAGGCGATAGTTCCACTGGCATTCTTTTTTGGCCAGTCTTTTGCCTACATCACCCCCTCTAGGTCCCAACTCCACCTTATCTATTCCTTTAAAGGTCAATAGTCTAGAATTACATTGATGGTACCGTTTAAAATGCCTAGGAAGGGTCTTCAATGTGGCATCATCAATGGCCGTTTTAGCCTTCTCGATATCCAAACAGTGCTCCCGCACCCTAATTTTAAACTCGCGGCTTGTCATACCAATGTAAACCTTCCCACAAGGGCATTCTGCATGGTATATGATGCCCTTGGTAGAACATGTGATGTTCGTTCTAATATCGAAGGTTCGCGAGTCATCATGGTTTTTAAAGGTGGTACTTTTTTTCATATTGGCACAGCCCTTGCAGATGCCACACGGAAAGAAACCCCTCCTATTGGTGATTTTATCCTTATTAGCCTTCCTCTTGGGATCATAGGTGCTATGCACCAGCATGTCCTTCAGGCTAGGTGCCCTCCTTGCTACCAAGGACGGTTGTTCAGGTAAGATCTTTTTCAAAATAGGGTCTGTGAATAGGATTTTCCAATGTTTTTGTACTATTTCACGTAGACCATCCCATTCTGTGCTGAAATTAGTAATAAATCTTACCTGATTATCCTGCTCCTTGCTTGTTGTTGGCACCTGGTTTTTGTATAGTAGATGTTGTCTTGGGGTATTCTTTGCCCTCCAGTACCCCCTTTGAATGACACGCCGATTATAGCCTCTATCTTGGAATCTGCCTCTTAATAATTTGGCCTGTTCTTCAAACTGTTCTTCCTCCGAGCAGATCCTTTTGATCCGAAGAAATTGACCAATCGGAATGCTATTTGTTGTTGTTCTGGGATGCAATGATGATGCGTGCAATAAAGAGTTGGTTGCGGTGGATTTGCGGAATACAGTAGTGGACAAATGCCCCTCTGTGGATGCTGAAATAAGCAGATCCAAAAATTCAATTTTTCGTCCGTATTTATACGTCAATCTGATGTTCCTATCATTTTGATTCAAATGATTCATGAGGGTTTCTAGTTCGTTCACTGGGCCCTCCCAGATGAACAAAATATCATCAATGAAGCGAATCCAGTTATGGACCCGCTTCATACCCTCAACCTCGTTCTCCTGAAAAATGGATCTCTCCCAAGCGCCCATAAAAAGATTGGCGTACGAAGGGGCACATGAGGCCCCCATGGCGGTACCCTGTAATTGTAAGTATACCTTCCCCGCAAACATGAAGGCGTTATGTGTGAGAATAAATCTTAATAGTTCTAGAATGAACTCCGATGTTTCATTATCAATATTACTCTGGGAAAGATATTTTCCCACTGCTTGTAAACCGTCTATATGCCTAATGCTGGAGTACAGAGCCTCCACATCGGCCATGACCAAGATCATGTCCTCATTAAGTTGTATGCCCTCCAGATGTCCCAGGGCAGCAGTGGTGTCCCTGATATATGATGGTAGCTGTATAACTAGTGGTTTCAAATAGTATTCCACTATGTTACAGATAATCTCACACAGTCCTTCGTTGGCCGCCACAATTGGTCTACCCGGAGGATCCTCTGGGTTTTTGTGGACTTTGGGCACTAGATAAAGAGTCGCCAATCTTGGATGTAGCTTAATATATATATCCAGGAGCTTCTTTGGGATGACGTTGGCCTCTACTGCATTTGTAAGAATGTCTATTAATTCCTCCTTGAACCCTATCATAGGGTTATAGGCAAGAGTTTTATATTCACTACTGTTAGATAGTAGTTTTTTTGCCTGGGCTTCGTACATATGGTTAGGCCATATGACAACATTGCCCCCTTTGTCTGCAATTTTGAAGACAACGTCATCCCAACTCTTAAGTTCTCCCAGTGCCACTCTCTCCTCTCTCGAGAGATTATTCACATGGGGCTGATTGGGTCTGGATTTCATATCCTCAATTTCGCTGGCCACCATTTTCGTAAAGGTGTCTACCGCTGGAACCAGTGTTAGTGGTGGGAACTTATTAGACTTATTAATTAAACCAACAGGAAACTTACTGGTATCGGTGCTGTTTTCCTCAAGCAAAGCCATAAGCGCATCCAACGCCTCTTGTTCTCCATCATCCCCCATAGTTCCCCCTAGATCGTTTCTATAATGCAGTTTTTTTAATACAAGCTTCCTCGCAAAGAGGTGAAGATCTTTAATGGTTATGAACGAATCTAGGTGAGAAGATGGGGAAAAGTTCAAACCCTTCTGTAATACCCTTTCCTGGGCTGTAGTCAACATGTGTGCAGATAAATTAATTACCTTAACATGATCTCCTTTATAATTGTGACTACCCTGGGCAGATCCTTTTTTGGTGAACTGGCGGGTTTTTGGTCCTTTGTATCCACTGTATGTGGAATCACCCCCTTCACTCATGGACGACCCCGAGGCTATGGATGAACTTCTTGATACATTTTTTCTTGTGGATGTCCTGTTGATCTGCCATTTGAATATTCTATTGGTTTCGAAGTCTGCTAAGTCTCTCTCATATTTCTTCTGTTTATTATGAGATATAACTCCTTCCCATTTCTCTATCTCTTTGTCCAGTTTCCCAATCATTTCCTGAAAGGAGTCACCACTGAGATCCTGCTGTAGCAACCTTTGTAAGGACTCAATTTCCGTCTCAATACTTTTTAGGGTATTAGTGTTATTCTCAATAATAATCTTCATGAACTCGACGGAACATGCATTTGCGGCCTTCATCCACCTTTCTTTAAGGGATTCATCATCCAAATTAAAAGTGGGAAATAAATGTACTCGTAGACCTCTTGGAACTATTTGTTGAGACACATAATTTTCCAAGGTGGTTTTAGTCCACCAGATCTTGATTTTTCTGTGCACTGTATTCTTATATTTTTTAATATTCTCTTGCTGGTTATAGGATGAGGAAGTCGGAAGAGGACCTGCACCCTTTTTAAACATATTTGTTGCTTTCGCTTGCCAGGAACTCTCCTTAGCCTTGAGATCCATCAATACGAGCTCTGTTTAAACAACAGTCAATCCAATAATGTCTTCACATCTATTTGCTCTACAATAAGCCAAATGTTGCTATCCCCCCACCAGGGGGCAACTAGTACCACAACCCAAAACAGTTATCACTAGAAGTGTGATCACTACAAAACCCCAATGATCTCACAATGGTACTCTAATAAAATACATAATTTTTATTAAACATTTTGTTAAATAACATTAAAATGACAAATAAATCACTATTTGGTATTAGAGTACCATTGTGAGATCATTGGGGTTTTGAAGGATAATAAGAATGTCAGATGTTAAAAGTGGAATGCAGATGCTTCACCCATAGGCTATAGATTATTTTATTAGAAAGCAGGAGAATATAAAAAAAGGGGAGCATGATTGGAGTTTGTGAGGTGACCTGCATAACATAAAATAATAATAATCAAACATGGGGGATTTGAACCCAGAACAAGCTCAACTCTAAAGACCAAAGGACCACAGACAGCAACCTTACCTTTGCACCACCAGCTCAAGTGATGCCAGGGACTAATTTTATGAGATGAACCATTCAAGTACTGTAATGAGGGAATCTGAATAACCTCTTGATTCTGATGTTTGAAAGTTTCAGGTATCAGACTCCGGTATCAGAATCAGGTATCAGAGTCAGGTATCAAAGTCAGGTATCAAAGTCAGGTATCAGACTCAAGTATCAGAATCAGCTATCAGATTAAGGTATCAGAATCAAGTATCAGAGTCAGGTATCAGAATCAGGTATCAAAGTAAGGTATCAAAGTCAAGTATCAAAGTCAGGTATCAGACTCAAGTATCAGAATCAGGTATCAGAATCAGGAATCAGAATCATGTATCAGAGTCAGGCATCAGAGTCAGGTATCAGACAGAGTATTTCTGATGTTTGACTTTGATATGTGATCATGCCCTAAAATGAACACTGTACTTTAATGTGTTACTTCACACATAAAGGTGCATAGCATTTTATAGTACACATCATCAAAGTTCAATACACACAATTGCATCTCATCTCAGTGCTCATTTCATAGTACTACACATCATGTGGGTTTTAGATTGCAGTCCCTAAACACGCCGGACCTCTGCTTGTCCAGCATCCATGGGGCAATCGCACGCCATATTACAGTCTCCAAACACAGCTTCACATGTTGCAGACACTACACACGCCAGTCTTCCTCTAGTTCCCGTGGGTGTCCTGCACCGCTGTATCACAGACTGTACTCACACAGCCATACACAGCCCAGGATATCCTCTGGACAGCAGCTGAGCACCATGTCCACCTGTTTACAATTGTTACACATGCCAGTCCTCTTTCAAGCACAGGACATCCACCTCCGATTCACATCCAGGCACAGGACTGTCCACATCTGACTCTTTCAGGAACAAGACATCCACCTCCAGCTCACATCCGGGCACAGGACTGTCCACATCCGACTCTTTCGGGCACAGGACATCCACCTCTGATTTACCTCTAGGCACAGGACTATCCACATCCGAGACCAGTTACTATGAACCACTTGCATCACTGTGTACGCTGCGGGTACCAGGTTATTCAGCTGCCATAGCTGCTGGCTTTGATTGGCTTGTGCTGCTTCACACACACACACACACAGCCAGCGCTCTGCAGGCCTCTGCTCTGCACAACAGCAAACAGCAGACTGACACTGACGTTGCACCTGACACCTTACACACCCATAGCCCTTACTGCAAGGTTTTCAACAAACAAACCTGTGGCTTTCAGCCACATGGAAAACCCGGACCGAAAATCTGTGACTGCCATGCACACCTATGGACTTCATATGTCTCCATGCACATCCTGGGGAAAACACACAGCGACCCCTACCTGTGACATGAGTCAC
Source organism: Ranitomeya imitator (assembly GCF_032444005.1). Lineage (NCBI taxonomy): Eukaryota > Metazoa > Chordata > Amphibia > Anura > Dendrobatidae > Ranitomeya > Ranitomeya imitator. The sequence continues at coordinate 617,020,413 of NC_091284.1, forward strand.
TGCCTCACAATATGTATTTACATTTACCTTCTCCTGCTTTGTTACTTGCCCCTTATGTGATCCTCCTACTTTTTAACCCAGAGCTGGGAAAAGTGCAGCTCGCAGGTCACATCCAGCCCTCTAGCTGTTCTAGTCTGGCTAGTGGAGATAGTGAGATAGCAAAAGGGCTAAAAAAGCGTCCTACAGACTAAACCATGCCCTCGTCTGTTGTCCGCCACTTGCTGTTACCACTATCTGCTTCCTCAGGATGCAGTAGGGCGATAAATACATTGGTTGAGAAAGAGCCGCTGGCTCCTTCTTGCACCAATCAGCATGTGAGGCAGCAGATGCAATTGCATAACTTTATTGTGTCTGCCATATAGAAAGTCAGTGCACTGAAGACAGGAGCAGAGCACCTGGGGAACGGAAGCAAGATCAGTATGCGTTGTTGCTTTTTTCATACATGTATAGGAGGTTTGAAAATATATACAGTAGGAGGCTATGTGAGGGCTCATACTTTATATAGGAGGCTATGTGAAAGCTCACGCTGTATATAGACAGCTATGTGGGGACTCACACTGTATATAGGGGACTATGTAGGGGCTCATACTGTATATAGCGGGTATGTGGGGCTCATCCTTTATATAAAGTGATTGATGACGGACTCATACTTCATACAGAGAAGTTATGTGGGGGCACACACTGTATATAGATGGCTATGTGGGGCTCATACTGTTTATATGGGGCTATGCGGGGGCTCATACTGTATATTATGGACCTATTTCAGGGCTCAAGTTGCACATAGAGAGGCTATGTGGGGCTCAAACTGTATAGAGGAGGCTATTTGAGGGCTCATACTCTATTTGGGGGGCTAAAAAAGGAAAAGGCAACAGAGCTCACAGTGCCTGTAGATCATATACAGGGTGGGCCATGTATATGTACACACCTAAATAAAATTTGAATGGTTGGTGATATCAACTTCCTGTTTGTGACACATTAGCATGTGGGAGGGAGAAAACTTTTCAAAATGGGTGGTGACCATGGCGGCCATTGTGAAGTTGGCCATTTTGGATCCAACTTTATTTTTCCAATGGGAAGAGGGTAATGTGACACATCAAGCTTAATGATAATTTCACAAGAAAAACAATGGTGTGCTTGGTTTAACGTAACTTTATTCTTTCATGGGTTATTTACAAGTTTCTCTTTGTTTACAGCCATTGACATGTTGCAGAGGTTAACACATGAGGAGCGGATAGAAATTGTTTTGATGTCTGGTGAACGCAGTACCCGATTCATTGCAGCAGATTTCAATGCAAGACACCCTACACAAGAAAACTGTCACCATTCCCATGTTATTTAGGTGTATCCATATCAATGGCCCACCCAAAAAAGTTTACCTCATCACTGAACATAATGTTCTGTGTAAACTGAGGGTCCTGTTCCAATTTTTGCTTTGCCCATTCTGCAAATTCAGCGCGCCCTCCCATATACTAATGTGCCACAAACAGGAAGTCACCAACAATTCCCATTTTATTTAGGTGTATCCATATACATGGCCCACCCTGTAAAATGCTTAGAAGGCGTGAACAAATGAGTACCAAATATTGCTGGTGAAGTGCAGCATCAATAGGTACAAATGGAGAAAAGGCAGCATTACCATCAGGAAATAAAAAGTCAATAATCTTCTTTTATAATCCTTTAAAAACAATGGGGTCACAAGGGACGAGTTTCTAGCACATTAAATACTCTTAATCATAGCTTACTGAATCAATCATGGGTGTCTCGTTTAAACTATATGGAACCAATCACATGCAAATTAGAATATGATGTGTATTAATCAATAATTTAACAACACCATACTTATCCTTACAAACAATACATAAAAGATACACAAAATTACAAAAAAATCAAGAAAAATTAATGAAAACTAATAATTGTAGTATAAATCATTCTTAAAATTCATATCTAGAGGATATTTAGTATTTAAAGTCAGAATCCAAAAGGTCTGACGAAAAGTGAGGTGTCTCTACCAACTACCTCTTCTAATGGGACATGCAACCTTTCCAATGCTATAAAATCTTAAAGGTGAAGCATTGCCATTTTGTTTTGTGACAAAATGCTTTACAGCTCCAGAGTAGGATCATTTTTTTTAATTTCTATTACTGAGATGTTCCACAATTCGCTTTTTTAGTTTCCTAGTGATACAGCCTATATACCTCAATTTGCCGAGTTTACACTCTATACAATATACCACATGGTGTGAATAACAATTTGCAAAATCCGTAATATAGCGGCTATCACCGTGTGGTATAGAAAAACAAAGAGATTTGTTGGCCGCAAAAACACACTCATTTCAACGGTCTCCTGCAAACTTAAAAAAACCTTTTGCTCTAAGCTAGGTAGACTTCATGCCAGGGCTCCGAAATAAGTTTGGAGAAAGAATGTTGCCTAGAGATCGTCCGTTTTGCTACATACAGTATCTACATCCTGCTGCCACCAGTGTCATCTTGGTTTACTACAGGTAAGTATTTCTGAATAATACATTTAATGTGATTAAACTACAAAGTAAATGCAGTAGTAAATTTGACTGGAGAACTAGAAATATTCAATTTATCACTATTAGTATCATTAAATAGGAGTGTATTCCTAGACATGGTTTGAATCTTTTCAAAGGCAGAATGAACAAACTATTTGTTATATCCTCTATTTTTTAGTCTATTCTTAATTAAGGAGCCTTTTTTTAAAAAACACAGTGTCATCTGAACAAATGTACAGGTGCACCTCAAAAATTTAAAATATCATCACAAAGTTAATTTATTTCAGTTCTTCAATGTAAAAATTGAAACTCATATATTATATAGAGTCATTAAAGAGTGATCTATTTCAAGTGTTTATTTATTTTAATGTTGATGATCATGGCTTACAGCCAATGAAAACCCAGAAGTAATTTTCACAGTAAGTTAGAATAATTAAAAAAAGACACCTGCACAGGCTTCCTAAAAAGGTCCCTTAGTCTGTTTCAGTAGACTCCACAATCATGGGGAAGACTGCTGACTTGACCTCTTTAAACTTTTTTTTTAAATGTTTGGCTAAACCTGCTGGACCCAAACATCCACAGGTTCGCCCATCATTAATTGTTAATATTGAGATAGGTAACAAATTTTGTGACATCTGACACATTACGGGACCAAACAATCCACAGGTTGTCCGCATATTGACCATACCACTCCAACTCATTGGCAAATGGATTACTCACATTAAAAATAAATTTCTCCTCTCACCAGGCCATGAATATGATGGTAATGTATGGTGAGAATTTTGATCCGATCATAGCTTCTTGAATTTGTAGGTAAAAATTGAAACTCAAGCATGAAATAATTGTGCCCGAGTAGATATGCATAAACTGTTTGAAATCATTTGTATAGGAATTGCAATGATCCAAATGATACTGTATGACAGTAATGGCAAGATGGTGCAGAATAGCAGAGTACAGATTAATCACATCTTAAGTGAAAAACAAAAAATCTAAATTTGTCAAAATTTTTTAAAACAGATGAGCTATTCTTTAGGTATCCCAGGATTCTGACTACTGATGGTTGCAAATGCTTGTCCAGCCATTCATTGAGTCCCTCATTCAGGGATCCTATCTGGAATTGGCAGACAATAACAAAGTGGCATCAAATTCACCACAGTAGAAAAAGTATAATAATTAGAAGAATTTGAATAGAAGCCTGTAGATTAATATACTATGAGGAGAATTAAACATGTCTGTCAATGTGAATTTAGAGGGGAATCATTGGAATCAAGGTTCTTCAAAATGGGTTTCACTTTATAGGCATAGTTGGATTTACAGTGGCATGTAAAGGTCTGGGCAACCCTGGTTATTGTTATTGTGAACAGTTAAGCAAGTTGAGCATGAAATTATCTCTAAAAGCCCTAAAGTTAAAGATGACACTTTTCCTTTGTACAGTATTTTAGGCAAAATAATATACTGTATGTACTATATACTAGCTGAAGAGCCCGGCGTTGCCTGGGCATAGTAAATATCTGTGGTTAGTTATAGCACGTCACTTCTCTCATTTTCCCAATCACATCTTTAATTTTCCCCCTCACATCTCTCATTTTCTCCCTCACACCTCTCATTTTCTCCCTCACTCCTCTCATTCCCGCCTAACACTTGTCATTTCGACCTCACATCTGTCATTTTCCGATCACTACACTATTTTCCCTCACTCCTCTCATTTTGCACTCACACCTTTTCATTTTCACCTCACACCTCTCATTTTCACCTCAGTATATACATGTTTGTCATCTCCCTTATATATAGTATACACCTGTATGTCATCTCCTGTATATAGTATATACCTGTATGTCATCTCCCCTGTATATAGTATATACCTGCTGTGTGTCATCTCCCCTGTATATAGTATATACCTGTATGTCATCTCCTCCTATATATAGTATATACCTGTATGTCATCTCCTCCTATATATAGTATATACCTGTATGTCATCTCCTCCTATATATAGTATATACCTGTATGTCATCTCCTTCTATATATAGTATATACCTGTATGTCATCTCCTCCTGTATATAGTATATACCTGTGTGTCATCTCCCCTGTATATAGTATATATCTGTGTGTCATCTCCTCCTGTATATAGTATATACCTGTATGTCATCTTCTATATATAGCATATACCTGTATGTCATCTCCTCCTGTATATAGTATATACCTGTAGGTAATCTGCTCCTGTATATAGTATATACCTGTGTGTCATCTCCTCCTGTATATAGTATATACCTGTATGTCATCTCCTCCTGTATATAGTATGTACCTGTATGTCATCTCCTCCTTTATATAGTATATACCTGTGTGTCATCTCTCCTGTATATAGTATATATCTGTGTGTCATCTCCCCTGTATATAGTATATACCTGTGTGATCTCCTGTATTAGACCTCGTTAACACGTTATTTGCTCAGTATTTTTACCTCAGTATTTGTAAGATAAATTGGCAGCGTGATAAATCCGCAGCCAACAGGAAGCCCTCCCCCTGGCAGTATATATTAGCTCACACATACACATAATAGACAGGTCATGTGACTGACAGCTGCCGTATTTCCTATATGGTACATTTGTTGCTCTTGTAGTTTGTCTGCTTATTAATCAGATTTTTATTTTTGAAGGCTAATACCAGACTTGTGTGTGTTTTAGGGCGAGTTTTGTTTGTCAAGTTGTGTGTGTTGAGTTGTGTGTGGCGACATGCATGTAGCGACTTTTGTGAGATGAGTTTTGTGTGGCAACATGTGTGTAGCAACTTTTTGTGTGTCGAGTTGCATGTGACAGGTTAGTGTAGCAAGTTGTGTGCAGCAAGTTTTGCGCATGGCGAGTTTTGCGCGTGGTGAGTTTTATGTCTGGTGCCTTTTGAGTATGTGCAAGTTTTGTGTGAGGCAACTTTTGCATGTGTTGCAAATTTTGTGCATGTGGCAATTTTTCCGCATGTGCAAGTTTTGCGTGTGGCGAGTTTTCCATGAGGTGAGTTTTGCACTTGTGGCGAGTTTTGCGTGAGCCTATTTTTTGCATGTGGCGAGTTTTGCGCGTGGTGAGTTTTGAGCGGCGACTTTTGTGTTTCGACTTTTATGTGGCGAGGTTGGTGTATGTGTGGTGAAATGTGTGCTGAGGGTGGTATATGTGTTCAAGCACGTGGTAGTGTGTGGCGCATTTTGTGTGTGTGTTCATATCCCCCTGTGTGGTGAGTATCCCATGTCGGGGTCCCACCTTAGCAACTGTACGGTATATACTCTTTGGCGCCATCGCTCTCACTCTTTAAGTCCCCCTTGTTCACATCTGGCAGCTGTCAATTTGCCTCCAACACTTTTCTTTCACTTTTCCCCATTATGTAGATAGGGGAAAAATAGTTTGGTGAATTGGAAAGCGCGGAGTTAAAATTTCACCTCACAACATAGCCTATGATGCTCTCAGGGTCCAGACGTGTGACTGTGCAAAATTTTGTGGCTGTAGCTGCGACGCCTCCAACACTTTTCATTTCACTTTTTCCCCATTATGTAGATAGGGGCAAAATTGTTTGGTGAATTGGAAAGCGCGGGGTTAAAATTTCACCTCACAAAGTAGCCTATGACGCTCTCAGGGTCCAGACGTGTGACTGTGCAAAATTTTGTTTCTGTAGCTGCGACGCTTCCAACACTTTTCCTTTCACTTTTTTCCCCATTATGTAGATAAGGGCAAAATTGTTTGGTGAATTGGAACGCGCGGGGTTAAAAATTCGCCTCACAACATAGCCTATGACGCTCTCGGGGTCCAGACGTGTGACTGTGCAAAATTTTGTGGCTGTAGCTGCGACGGTGCAGATGCCAATCCCGGACATACACACACACACACACACACATACACACACACACACATACACACATTCAGCTTTATATAGTAGATATCTATATACAGTGCCTTGCGAAAGTGTTCGGCCCCATGGAACTTTTCTACCTTTTCCCACATAGCATGCTTCAAACATAAAGATACCAAATGTAAATTTTTGGTGAAGAATCAACAACAAGTGGAACACAATGTGAAGTTGAATGAAATTTATTGCTTATTTTAAATTTTTGTGGAAATTCAAAAGCTGAAAAGCGGGGCGTGCAATATTATTCGGCCCATTTACTTTCAGTGTAGCAAACTCACTCCAGAAGTTCATTGTGGATCTCTGAATGATCCAATGTTGTCCTAAATGCCTAATAATGATAAATACAGTGCCTACAAGTAGTATTCAACCCCCTGCAGATTTAGCAGGTTTACACATTTGGAATTAACTTGGCATTGTGACATTTGGACTGTAGATCAGCCTGGAAGTGTGAAATGCACTGCAGCAAAAAAGAATGTTATTTCTTTGTTTATTTTTTTTTAAAATTGTGAAAAGTCTTTTCAAAGGGTCATTTATTATTCAACCCCTCAACCCACCAGAATTCTGTTTGGTTCCCCTAAAGTATTAAGAAGTAGTTCAGGCACAAAGAACAATGAGCTTCACATGTTTGGATTAATTATCTCTTTTTCCAGCCTTTTCTGACTATTTAAGGCCCTCCCCAAACTTGTGAACAGCACTCATACATGGTCAACATGGGAAAGACAAAGGAGCATTCCAAGGCCATCAGAGACAAGATCGTGGAGGGTCACAAGGCTGGCAAGGGGTACAAAACCCTTTCCAAGGAGTTGGGCCTACCTGTCTCCACTGTTGGGAGCATCATCCGGAAGTGGAAGGCTTATGGAACTACTGTTAGCCTTCCACGGCCTGGACAGCCTTTGAAAGTTTCCTCCCGTGCCGAGGCCAGGCTTGTCCGAAGAGTCAAGGCTAACCCAAGGACAACAAGGAAGGAGCTCCGGGAAGATCTCATGGCAGTGGGGACATTGGTTTCAGTCAATACCATAAGTAACGTACTCCACCGCAATGGTCTCCGTTCCAGAGGAGCCTGTAAGGTACCTTTACTTTCAAAGCGTCATGTCAAGGTTCGTCTACAGTTTGCTCATGATCACTTGGAGGACTCTGAGACTGACTGGTTCAAGGTTCTCTGGTCTGATGAGACCAAGATCGAGATCTTTGGTGCCAACCACACACGTGACGTTTGGAGACTGGATGGCACTGCATACGACCCCAAGAATACCATGCCTACAGTCAAGCATGGTGGTGGCAGAATCATGCTGTGGGGCTGTTTCTCAGCCAAGGGGCCTGGCCATCTGGTCCGCATCCATGGGAAGATGGATAGCATGGCCTACCTGGAGATTTTGGCCAAGAACCTCCGCTCCTCCATCAAGGATCTTAAGATGGGTCGTCATTTCATCTTCCAACAAGACAACGACCCAAAGCACACAGCCAAGAAAACCAAGGCCTGGTTCAAGAGGCAAAAAATCAAGGTGTTGCAGTGGCCTAGTCAGTCTCCTGACCTTAACCCAATTGAAAACTTGTGGAAGGAGCTCAAGATTAAAGTCCACATAAGACACCCAAAGAACCTAGATAACTTGGAGAAGATCTGCATGGAGGAGTGGGCCAAGATAACTCCAGAGACCTGTGCCGGCCTGATCAGGTCTTATAAAAGACGATTATTAGCTGTAATTGCAAACAAAGGTTATTCCACAAAATATTAAACCTAGGGGTTGAATAATAATTGACCCACACTTTTATGTTTAAAATTTATAAAAATTTAACTGAGCAGCAAAACTTTTTGGTTTGTAAGATTTATGCATCTGTCAATAAATCCTGCTCTTGTTTGAAGTTTGAAGGCTCTAACTTATTTGCATCTTATTAAACCTGCTAAATCTGCAGGGGGTTGAATACTACTTGTAGGCACTGTATAAACCACCTGTGCGGCACTTTCCAATGCCTCTCCCGTATGGAATCAAGATGGATCTGGACTTTAAAAACAGTTCACCCTGCCGGATTAAATGACAATATTAGTTATGCTCCATTTTTGTAATCATATGGGCTTTGCTGTGCGTCAGTACGCGGTCTTGAGGGTGCTGTTTAAGTGTTGTACTTTTGTTTTTATGATTTTATATTTCTCTGTTTTTAACTGTTGTGCTTTTTTTTCTAGTTTCGGTTCTGGCTTGACCCCGTGTTTAGTGTTCTTGATGGAAAATATCTACCTGATGTCTGTTCCTTGCTGGGCGTATCCTGAATATCCGGATAATGATGGACTTTAACCTATCTATGGATTATATTTTCAACAATGGAATGACACTGTTTTTTGATGGCGCAATTATTATTGTAACATCTGTTCTATTTTTCCGCGTATCTATATATACTATTTATTGCATTTTGTATACAATGCAGCTACGTTTGTGACTATGTTTGTGTCAATTTTTAAAAATTTCGCTATTTGGTATTGCCTATCTCACCTTTATATGTGGGGTCAATGTGTTTTGGATGCTATATTACGCCCATCTTGATATTTGCTTTCACTTGTATATATTAGGGTTAGAGTGTGGCGCTACCTATTAGGTGATTGTTGTATCCTTAGAGACATGTATAATTTCTTTTGTTGATGGCGTTCCCTATATGGCGGTATTTATCTATTGTTGTAATCGGCTGTTAACAATGTCCAGCAGCTTATACTATCTATTGCTGTGGAGCGTATCTACTAGGTGAGTGCTGTATCCCAAGAGATATGTACAATTTCTCTTGTTGATGGCGTTCCCTATATGGCGGTATTTATTATTGCAACCGGCTGTTAGCAATGTCCAGCAGCTTATACAATCTATTGCTGTGGAGCGTATTGCAAATTGACTCTTTTTTACATTGGTGGTACATTGTTGTGGGTATGTACCCGGCACACATATAGTTATTACCTGCTCTGCCTATGATTAGTCCATTGCGCCTGCGCGGTCCGGGTCTCGGCTTGGTTGTGTGCGATCATGTGGGGCCCCCGTGGTCGCGCTCTTCTGGCCGTAGTATCTGTGTACGCGCCGGCGTCTTTGGTCGCCATGGCAGCGCAACGTCATTTCCGGGCCATGCTCGGCAAGCACTTCCGGGTTCAAGCCTTTATAAGACACTTCACCGCACTATTTCTATGTCCTCTGACGAAGGCGGTTTTGCCGAAACGCGCGTTGGGGCGGAGGCGGCTTACAGGAAGGTCCATCTATACTGCGGTGGGTACATGCTGACATTTGCCGTTTTTTGTGTGTTTCCCATTTTGGGAGGATTACCTCTTAGCACTATAGCAAGGACACGTAGCAGGGAGTATTCATTACGATAGCCCCTGCTGACGGTAATTTTCTATCAGTCGGTTTACCCCTTACTCATGTGGAATTTTCTTTGGAGACTTATTCTGCCCGCATTATCTTTATGGTCCCAAATTATTGCAGGACCATCATTGCAAATTTTCAATGCATCTTTAATTAATCTTTATTAATTGACCTTGTGCTGACTTGCCTCCTGCTATGTATTTCCTTACAGCACTGTTTTAGTCACGTTTTGTGTTTCACCTCCATATATCTGTGGTCATTGCTTTAATAATAATAAAGTATTGATATTTTTATACCATACATTTTCACCCAGTATCATCTTTTTTTTGTTGGCAAATGCTGCACAAATGTTGATTATGGCCCCATAAGATGCTCCATAGACACATTTGCCCGGATAATGCTCAACAAATGCGGATTATGGCCCCATAAGATGCTCCATAGAGATATTTGCTCCATACAATGCTGCACATGGCCCCATACAGATATTTGCTCCATACAATGCTGCACATGGCCCCATACAGATATTCGCCAAATATAATGCTGCACATGGCACCATAAGATGCTCCATAGAGATATTTGCCCCATATAATGCTGCACATGGCCCCATACAGATATTTGCCCCATATAATGCTGCACATGGCCCCATAAGATGCTCCATGCAGATATTTGCCCCATATAATGCTGCGCATGGCCCCATACAGATATTTGCCCCATTTAATGCTGCACATGGACCCATACAGATATTTGCCCCATATAATGCTGCACATGGCCCCATACGATGCTCCGTATAGATATTTGCCCCATATAATGCTGCACATAGCCCCATACAGATATTTGCCCCATATAATGCTGCACATGGCCCTATAAGATGCTCCATACAGATATTTGCCCCATATAATGCTGGACATGGCCTCATACAGATATTTGCCCCATATAATGCTGCACATGGCCCCATACGGATATTTGCCCCATATAATGCTGCACATGGCCCCATAAGATGTTCCATACAGATATTTGCTCCATATAATGCTGCACATGGCCCAATAAGATGCTCCATGCAGATATTTGCCCCATATAATGCTGCACATGGCCCCATAAGATGCTCCATACAGACATATGCCCCATATGCTGTTGCTGCGATTAAAAAAAATAAAAAATTACATACTCACCTCTCAGGCCCCTGGCACGTGCTATATTCACCTGCTCCCCGTTCCATTGCTGACCTCCGCTGTGTCTTCCCTGTTCTCTGCACTGACTGTTCAGGCAGTGGGCGGTGCGCACTAATCACGTCATCGCGCCCTATGACCTGAGCATCAGTGCAGAGGCTGGGGAAGACGCAGCGGCGCCAACGGTGGAACAGGGAGCAGGTGAATATCGTGCACTGCCCCCGTCATACTCACCTGCTCCTGGCGCTGCCCCTTCATGTCTGTTCCCCGGTGCCAGCAGCTTCTTCCTGTAGTGAGCAGTCACATGGTACCGCTCATTACAGTAATGAATATGCGGCTCCACCCCTTTGGGAGTGGAGTGGGGTCCATATTCATTACTGTAACGAGCGGTACCATGTGCCTGCTCACTACAGGAAGAAGCTGCCGCTGCCGGGGAACCAGAGACTGTGCCAGGAGCAGGTGAGTATTATTAGACAGTTGTCGCTCCCCTTTCCCTGCCGACCCCTGGGTATGACTCGAGTATAAGCCAAGAGGGGAAATTTCAGCCTAAAAAAATGGGCTGAAATTCTCGGTTTATACTCCAGTATATACGGTAATTAAGAAATGGCAGTTAACAGGAACAATGGAGGTCAAGATAAAGTCTGGTAGATCAAGCAAAATTTCATAGAGAGTTGCTCGTAGATTTGCTAAAGAGACAAATCAGAGCCGTCGCTTGACTTCAAAAGACCTTTTGAAGATTTTGCAGACAATGGAGTTGTGCTACATTGTTCTACTGTTCAGAGCCTGTTTATACCTGCATAAATATGGCCTTCACGGAAGATTTATCAGAAGAAAACCTCTCCTGCATCCTCACCATTAAATTCAGCATCACAACTATGCAAAAGAACTTCTAAACAAGCATTTTTGAAACAAGTCCTTTGGATCAATGAGGTCACAATATAACTCTTTGGTCACAATGATCAAAAGTATGTGTGGTAAAAAAGCACAGAATTTCAGGAGAAAAAAGGGCACATAATTTCATGAAAAAAGCATCTCGCCAACTATTAAGCACTGGGTGAATAAATCATGCTTTTGGGGTTGTGTTGCAGCCAATTTCACAAGGAACATTTTATGGGTAGGAGGAAGAGTGGATTCAATGAATTTTCAACAAATTCTTGATGCAAACATAACACCTTGTGTAAAAAAGCTTTATATGAAAAGAAGATGAGGTCTACAAATGGATAATGATCCTAACACATGTCAATATCCACAATACACTGTTTCAAAAGGCACAAGCTGAAGATTTTACATTGGCCCTCACAGTCCTTTCATCTGAACATCATTAAAAATCTGTGGCTCGACCTCAAAATAGCAGTGGATGCAAGACCACACTAGAATTTCACAGAAGTGGAAGCATTTTCAAAGGAAGAATGGATAAAATCCCTCAAATAAGAATTGAAAGATTCTTGGCTGGCTACTAAAAGTGCTTACAAGTTGTGAAACTCAGAAAAGGGATGCTACTATGTACTAACAATGCAGGGTACCCAAATTTTTGCATCTTCCCACTTTTATTTTTGTAATTTTTAAAATGGAAAAGAAGAAAATATATACAAAAAAATATATATTTTGCCTAACATACAAAGGAAATGTGTCATCTTTAACTGTAGGCCTTTTAGAGATCATTTCATCTTCAACTTGCATAACTGTTTAACCAGGGGTGCCCAAACTTTTACATGTCACTGTAGTTTTCCATGTGTAAACCTTATTGTTCTGAAAATCAATGGAATTGTTTTTAAATGTATTTTTCTTTAATTTCATGATGGACTCCTCCAGGAGCTTTGGAAAAGAACACAGAGAAAGTATTTGAAACACACAGCTTTTAGATCACCGTGAAATCCTTGCAATCATGCTTTTAAAATTTTGGAAAATAACATTTTTTTGCATACGACAAGCTATATTAACTCTTTCTTTCAGCTTACGGGGCACACCAGAAATAAAAAAGGCAGGCTCTCTCTATAAATTCAAACCACCAAAGGCTGAACAAACAGCTGTGGGATTCTGTCCCCTCTCCCAGGCTACCAACATCAGCCCTCAACCACCACAGAAATGGCACAGTCATAAGATGCGCCAAATCTGACGCTTAGCCTTGCTCTTCCCACTTGCTGTGGTGCGGTGGCAAGTGAGGTAATAGGGTTGGGATTGATGTCAGGTTTGTATTGTTATAAACAAAAAATGTTGCACTCTGTGGTGCTAAAGCATGTCAGTATGAAATATATATAATATACTACAGTTGTGGCCAAAAGTATTGACACCCCTGGAATTCTGTCAGATAATGCTCAGTTTCTTCCTGAAAATGATTGCAAACACAAATTCTTTGGTATTATTATCTTCATTTAATTTGTCTTAAATTAAAAAACACAAAAAGAATTGTCCTAAAGCCAAATTGGATATAATTCCACACCAAACATAAAAAAGGGGTGGACAAAAGTATTGGCACTGTTCAAAAAATCATATAATGCTTCTCAAATTTGTGTAATTAACAGCACCTGTAACTTACCTGTGGCACCTAACAGGTGTTGGCAATAACTAAATCACACTTGCAGCCAGTTGACATGGATTAAAGTTGACTCAACCTCTGTCCTGTGTCCTTGTGTGTACCACATTGAGCATAGGGAAAATAAAGAAGACCAAAGAACTGTCTGAGGACTTGAGAAACCAAATTGTGAGGAAGCATGAGCAATCTCAAGGCTACAAGTCCATCTCCAAAGACCTGAATGTTCCTGTGTTTACCGTGCGCAGTGTCATCAAGAAGTTTAAAGCCCATGGCACAGTGGCTAACCTCCCTAGATGTGGACAGAAAAGAAAAATTGACAAGAGATTTCAACGCAAGATTGTGTGGATGTTGGATAAAGAACCTCGACTAACATCCAAACAAGTTCAAGCTGCCCTGCAGTCCGAGGGTACAACAGTGTCAACCCGTACTATCCGTCAGCGTCTGAATGAAAAGGGACTGTATGGTAGGAGACCCAGGAAGACCCCACTTCTTACCAAGAGACATAAAAAAGCCAGGCTGGGGTTTGTCAAAACTCACCTGAAAAAGCCTAAAACGTTTTGGAAGAATGTTCTCTGGTCAAATGAGACAAAAGTAGAGCTTTTTGGGCAATGGCATCAACATAGAGTTTACAGGAGAAAAAAAGAGGCATTCAAAGAAAAGAACACGGCCCCTACAGTCAAACATGGCAGAAGTTCCCTGATGTTTTGGGGTTGCTTTGCTGCCTCTGGCACTGGACTGCTTGACTGTGTGATTGGCATTATGAAGTCTGAAGACTACCAACAAATTTTGCAGCATAATGTAGGGCGCAGTGTGAGAAAGCTTGGTCTCCCTCAGAGGTCATGGGTCTTCCAGCAGAACAATGACCCAAAACACACTTCAAAAAGCACTAGAAAATGGTTTGAGAGAAAGCACTGGAGACTTCTTAGGTGGCCAGTAGGGTTGAGCGAAACGGGTCGAACATTTTCAAAAGTCGCCGACTTTTGGCGAAGTCGAGTTTCATGAAACCCGATCCGACCCCTGTGCGTGGTCGGCCATGCGGTACGCGACTTTCGCGCCAAAGTCGCGTTTCAATGACGCGAAAAGCGCCATTTCTCAGCCAATGAAGGTAAACGCAGAGTGTGGGCAGCGTGATGACATAGGTCCTGGTCCCCACCATCTTAGAGAAGGGCATTGCAGTGATTGGCTTGCTGTCTGCGGCGTCACAGGGGCTATAAAGGGGAGTTCCCGCCGACCGCCATGTTACTGCTGCTGATCTGAGCTTAGGGAGAGGTTGCTGCCGCTTCGTCAGAAGCAGGGATAGCGTTAGGCAGGGTCCATTAACCACAAAACCGCTTGTGCTGTAGCGATTTCCACTGCCCAACACCACCTTCGGTGTGCAGGGACAGTGGAAGCTCCTTTTTTTTTTTTTCCTCAGCGCTGTAGCTCATTGGGCTGCCCTAGAAGGCTCCCTGATAGCTGCATTGTTGTGTGTACACCGCTGTGCAAACCAACTGCTTTTTTCAAAGCACAAATCCTCTTGTTCCTTCCTTTCTGCACAGCTATCTTGTTTGTTTGTCCACACTTTTTATTTAATTTGTGCATCAGTCCACTCCTTATTGCTGCCTGCCATACCTGGCTGAGATTACTGCAGGGAGATAGTAATTGAAGGACAGTTCCTTTTTTTTTTTTTTGGGAGATTAAGATTGACATTTCTGCTAGAGTGCCATCTCTGTCTGTGTCATCTCTCACTCAGTGGGCCATAGAAAGCCTATTTATTTTTTTGCTTGATTTGGGTTCCAAAATCTACCAGAAAAAATCACAACATCAATCAGTGGGAGAAAAATATTGGCCTCAGGGCTTGTGTGCCACTCCTTACTCCTGTGTGTGCCATCTCTCACTCAGTGGGCCATAGAAAGCCTATTAATTTTTTGCTTGATTTGGGTTCTAAATTCTACCTGAAAAAATCAATAAATCAATCAGTGGGAGATTAATATTGGCCTTTGGGCTTGTGTGCCAGTCCTAAGCGTGCCATCTCTCTCTCTCTCAGATAGTGGGCCATAGAAAGCCTATTTTTTTATTATTTTATTGGGTTTATAAATTTTCCCTGGAAAAAAAAAAAAGTGGGAGATTAATATTGGCCTCTGGGCTTGTGTGCCAGTCCTGAGCGTGCCATCTCTCTCACAAATAGTGGGCCATAGAAAGCCTATTTATTTTTTTGGTTGATTTGGGTTCATAATTCTACCTGAAAAAATCAATCAATCAATCAGTGGGAGATTAATATTGGCCTTTGGGCTTGTGTGCCAGTCCTAAGCGTGCCATCTCTCTCTCTCAGATAGTGGGCCATAGAAAGCCTATTTATTATTATTTTTTTTATTGGGTTTATAAATTTTACCTGGAAAAAAAAAAAAATGGGAGATTAATATTGGCCTCTGGGCTTGTGTGCCAGTCCTGAGCGTGCCATCTCTCTCACAAATAGTGGGCCATAGAAAGCCTATTTTTTTTTTTGGTTGATTTGGGTTCCTAATTCTACCTGAAAAAATCAATCAATCAATCAGTGGGAGAAAAATATTGGCCTCAGGGCTTGTGTGCCACTCCTTACTCCTGTGTGTGCCATCTCTCACTCAGTGGGCCATAGAAAGCCTATTAATTTTTTTGTTTGATTTGGGTTCTAAATTCTACCTGAAAAAATCATTAAATCAATCAGTGGGAGATTAATATTGGCCTCTGGGCTTGTGTGCCACTCCTGACTCCTGTGTGCGTCATCTGTCACTCAGTGGGCCCTAGAAAGCCTATTTTTTTATTATTTTATTTGTTTTCTAAATTCTCCCTGAAACAATCATTTTATTTTATTTGGTTTCTAAATTATTCCTGAAAAAAATCATTTTTTTTGTATTTTTTTTTCTCTCAAGTCTCCCTGAAAAAAAAAAAATAAATAAAAATCTGTGGGAGATTCATATTGCCCCTTCTGCTTGTGTGCCAGTCTTGACTCCTGGGTGTGCCATCTCTCTCTCCCCAACTGTGGGCCATAGAAAGCCTATTAATTTTTTTGCTTGATTTGGGTTCCAAAATCTACCAAAAAAAATAACTAAATCAATCGGTGGGAGATTAATATTGGCCTCTGGGCTTGTGTGCCACTCCTGACTCCTGTGTGCGTCCTCTCTCACTCAGTGGGCCCTACAAAGCCTTTTTTTTTTTTTTTTTTCCTAAATTCTCCCTGAAACAATCATTTCATTTTATTTGTTTTATAAATTCTTCTGTAAAAAATAATTTTTTTTTAATTTTTTTTTTTCTGAAGTCTCCCTTTTAAAAAAAACAAACAGAAATCAGTGGGAGATAAATATTTACATTTGCGCTTCAGTGACAGTCCTGCGTGTGTGCCATCTCATTTGTTGCCAACAACAACAGAGTGTGTAACATTGTGGCTGATTTTCGTTGTGGTCTCACCCACCTGTAAAGGGGTAGCTAAATCATACTGAAGTTATAGCTCACCGTGTAAGTTGTGTGACAGCAACAAATACCGTTCGTTTGGTAACGTTTTTAAAACAATGAGGAAGTCTGGTGGAAGAGGTCGTGGCCGGGGGCGTTCATTGTCAGCTGGTAATGAGGGTAGTGGTAGTGGTGGAGCATCAGCTGGTCGTGGGAAAAAAAATATTGCACCTAAGTCTGGAGCTGTGGAGCCAGGTTCGTCGTCTGGCTACACAAGGCCTCGAACGCTCCCTTTTCTGGGAGTAGGAAAACCGCTTTTAAAGCCGGAGCAGCAAGAGCAAGTTTTGGCTTATCTTGCTGACTCAGCCTCTAGCTCTTTTGCCTCCTCTCGTGAAACTGGTAAATGTCAAAGCAGCGCGTCGTTAGTGGATGTTCACGGTCAGGGACAAGTCGCTTCCTTGTCCTCTTCAGCAAAAACAACAACAGAGAAGAATGCAGCAGGCGACACAACGGGTTACTCCATGGAGCTCTTTACACATACCGTCCCTGGCTTAGAAAGTGAAGCAGTTAACAGTCCATGCCCATTACAAGTTGAATCTGACATGGAGTGCACTGATGCACAGCCACAGCCAGACTACTGAGCTGGTCCTTTGACTCAGACCACAACATTGCCCTCGCAGGGTGCTGATCAAGAATCAGACCCTGATGAGACTATGTTGCCCCATCACAAACGCTATACCACCGACCGACACGGTGACACAGACGAAGTTGCACACGAGCTACAAGAAGAGGTAATAGATGACCCAGTTCTTGACCCCGACTGGCAGCCATTGGGGGAACAGGGTGCAGGCGGCAGCAGTTCTGAAGCGGAGGAGGAGGGGCCGCAGCAGGCATCAACATCGCAACAGGTTCCATCTGCCGGGCCCGTATCTTGCCCAAAACGCGTGGCAAAGCTAAAACCTGTTGGAGGACAGCGTGACCATCCGGTTAAAGCTCAGTCTGCAATGCCTGAAAAGGTATCCGATGCTAGAAAGAGTGCAGTCTGGCATTTTTTTAAACAACATCCAATTGATCAGCGCAAAGTCATCTGTCAAAAATGTTCAACTACCTTAAGCAGAGGACAGAATCTGAAAAGTCTCAATACAAGTTGCATGCATAGACATTTAACCACCATGCATTTGCAAGCCTGGACTAACTACCAAACGTCCCTTAAGGTTGTAGCACCCTCGGCCAATGAAGCTAGTCAGCAACGCAACATCCCTTCCGGCAGTGTAGGGCCACCATTTTCCGCACCACCTGCAGTATCTGTGCAGGTTTCTTTGCCAGGCCAAAGCCGTCAGGGTCAGGGAATCACCAGTTTCGTAGTAGGAAACACTGCATCTAGGGCACCGGTGGCAACAATACCATCTCCCACCGTCTCTCAGTCTGCCATGTCCACCGGCACCCCCGCTAGTTCCACGATCTCCAGCTCTCCAGTCCAGCTCACCCTACATGAGACTATGGTTAGAAAAAGGAAGTACTTAGCCTCGCATCCGCGTACACAGGGTTTGAACGCACACATACAGTTAGGGCCAGAAATATTTGGACAGTGACACAAGTTTTGTTATTTTAGCTGTTTACAAAAACATGTTCAGAAATACAATTATATATATAATATGGGCTGAAAGTGCACACTCCCAGCTGCAATATGATAGTTTCCACATCCAAATCGGAGAAAGGGTTTAGGAATCATAGCTCTGTAATGCATAGCGTCCTCTTTTTCAAGGGACCAAAAGTAATTGGACAATGGACTCTAAGGGCTGCAATTAACTCTGAAGGCGTCTCCCTCGTTAACCTGTAATCAATGAAGTAGTTAAAAGGTCAGGGGTGGATTCCAGGTGTGTGGTTTTGCATTTGGAAGCTGTTGCTGTGAGCAGACAACATGCGGTCAAAGGAACTCTCAATTGAGGTGAAGCAGAACATCCTGAGGCTGAAAAAAAAGAAAAAATCCATCAGAGAGATAGCAGACATGCTTGGAGTAGCAAAATCAACAGTTGGGTACATTCTGAGAAAAAAGGAATTGACTGGTGAGCTTGGGAACTCAAAAAGGCCTGGGCGTCCACGGATGACAACAGTGGTGGATGATCGCCGCATACTTAATTTGGTGAAGAAGAACCCGTTCACAACATCAACTGAAGTCCAGAACACTCTCAGTGAAGTAGGTGTATCTGTCTCTAAGTCAACAGTAAAGAGAAGACTCCATGACAGTAAATACAAAGGGTTCACATCTAGATGCAAACCATTCATCAATAACAAAAATAGACAGGCCAGAGTTAAATTTGCAGAAAAACACCTCAAGAAGCCAGCTCAGTTCTGGAAAAGTATTCTATGGACAGATGAGACAAAGATCAACCTGTACCAGAATGATGGGAAGAAAAAAGTTTGGAGAAGAAAGGGAACGGCACATGATCCAAGGCACACCACATCCTCTGTAAAACATGGTGGAGGCAACGTGATGGCATGGGCATGCATGGCTTTCAATGGCACTGGGTCACTTGTGTTTATTGATGACATAAGAGCAGACAAGAGTAGCCGGATGAATTCTGAAGTGTACCGGGATATACTTTCAGCTCAGATTCAGCCAAATGCTGCAAAGTTGATTGGACGGCGCTTCATAGTACAGATGGACAATGACCCCAAGCATACAGCCAAAGCTACCCAGGAGTTCATGAGTGCCAAAAAGTGGAACATTCTGCAATGGCCAAGTCAATCTCCAGATCTAAACCCAATTGAGCATGCATTTCACTTGCTGAAATCCAGACTTAAGACGGAAAGACCCACAAACAAGCAAGACCTGAAGGCTGCGGCTGTAAAGGCCTGGCAAAGCATTAAGAAGGAGGAAACCCAGCGTTTGGTGATGTCCATGGGTTCCAGACTTAAGGCAGTGATTGCCTCCAAAGGATTTGCAACAAAATATTGAAAATAAAAATATTTTGTTTGGGTTATGTTTATTTGTCCAATTACTTTTGACCTCCTAAAATGTGGAGTGTTTGTAAAGAAATGTGTACAATTCCTACATTTTCTATCATAGTAACATAGTAACATAGTAACATAGTTAGTAAGGCCGAAAAAAGACATTTGTCCATCCAGTTCAGCCTATATTCCATCATAATAAATACCCAGATCTACGTCCTTCTACAGAACCTAATAATTGTATGATACAATATTGTTCTGCTCCAGGAAGACATCCAGGCCTCTCTTGAACCCCTCGACTGAGTTCGCCATCACCACCTCCTCAGGCAAGCAATTCCAGATTCTCACTGCCCTAACAGTAAAGAATCCTCTTCTATGTTGGTGGAAAAACCTTCTCTCCTCCAGACGCAAAGAATGCCCCCTTGTGCCCGTCACCTTCCTTGGTATAAACAGATCCTCAGCGAGATATTTGTATTGTCCCCTTATATACTTATACATGGTTATTAGATCGCCCCTCAGTCATCTTTTTTCTAGACTAAATAATCCTAATTTCGCTAATCTATCTGGGTATTGTAGTTCTCCCATCCCCTTTATTAATTTTGTTGCCCTCCTTTGTACTCTCTCTAGTTCCATTATATCCTTCCTGAGCACCGGTGCCCAAAACTGGACACAGTACTCCATGTGCGGTCTAACTAGGGATTTGTACAGAGGCAGTATAATGCTCTCATCATGTGTATCCAGACCTCTTTTAATGCACCCCATGATCCTGTTTGCCTTGGCAGCTGCTGCCTGGCACTGGCTGCTCCAGGTAAGTTTATCATTAACTAGGATCCCCAAGTCCTTCTCCCTGTCAGATTTTCCCAGTGGTTTCCCGTTCAGTGTGTAATGGTGATATTGATTCCCTCTTCCCATGTGTATAACCTTACATTTATCATTGTTAAACCTCATCTGCCACCTTTCAGCCCAAGTTTCCAACTTATCCAGATCCATCTGTAGCAGAATACTATCTTCTCTTGTATTAACTGCTTTACATAGTTTTGTATCATCTGCAAATATCGATATTTTACTGTGTAAACCTTCTACCAGATCATTAATGAATATGTTGAAGAGAACAGGTCCCAATACTGACCCCTGCGGTACCCCACTGGTCACAGCGACCCAGTTAGAGACTATACCATTTATAACCACCCTCTGCTTTCTATCACTAAGCCAGTTACTAACCCATTTACACACATTTTCCCCCAGACCAAGCATTCTCATTTTGTGTACCAACCTCTTGTGCGGCACGGTATCAAACGCTTTGGAAAAATCGAGATATACCACGTCCAATGACTCACCGTGGTCCAGTCTATAGCTTACCTCTTCATAAAAACTGATTAGATTGGTTTGACAGGAGCGATTTCTCATAAACCCATGCTGATATGGAGTTAAACAGTTATTCTCATTGAGATAATCCAGAATAACATCCCTCAGAAACCCTTCAAATATTTTACCAACAATAGAGGTTAGACTTACTGGCCTATAATTTCCAGGTTCACTTTTAGAGCCCTTTTTGAATATTGGCACCACATTTGCTATGCGCCAGTCCTGCGGCACAGACCCTGTCGCTATAGAGTCACTAAAAATAAGAAATAATGGTTTATCTATTACATTACTTAGTTCTCTTAGTACTCGTGGGTGTATGCCATCCGGACCCGGAGATTTATCTATTTTAATCTTATTTAGCCGGTTTCGCACCTCTTCTTGGGTTAGATTGGTGACCCTTAATATAGGGTTTTCATTGTTTCTTGGGATTTCACCTAGCATTTCATTTTCCACCGTGAATACCGTGGAGAAGAAGGTGTTTAATATGTTAGCTTTTTCCTCGTCATCTACAACCATTCTTTCCTCACTATTTTTTAAGGGGCCTACATTTTCAGTTTTTATTCTTTTACTATTGATATAGTTGAAGAACAGTTTGGGATTAGTTTTACTCTCCTTAGCAATGTGCTTCTCTGTTTCCTTTTTGGCAGCTTTAATTAGTTTTTTAGATAAAGTATTTTTCTCCCTATAGTTTTTTAGAGCTTCAATGGTGCCATCCTGCTTTAGTAGTGCAAATGCTTTCTTTTTACTGTTAATTGCCTGTCTTACTTCTTTGTTTAGCCACATTGGGTTTTTCCTATTTCTAGTCCTTTTATTCCCACAAGGTATAAACCGCTTACACTGCCTATTTAGGATGTTCTTAAACATTTCCCATTTATTATCTGTATTCTCATTTCTGAGGATATTGTCCCAGTCTACCAGATTAAGGGCATCTCTAAGCTGTTCAAACTTTGCCTTCCTAAAGTTCAATGTTTTTGTGACTCCCTGACAAGTCCCCCTAGTGAAAGACAGGTGAAACTGCACAATATTGTGGTCGCTATTTCCTAAATGCCCAACCACCTGCAGATTTGTTATTCTGTCAGGTCTATTAGATAGTATTAGGTCTAAAAGTGCTGCTCCTCTGGTTGGATTCTGCACCAATTGTGAAAGATAATTTTTCTTGGTTATTAGCAGAAACCTGTTGCCTTTATGGGTTTCACAGGTTTCTGTTTCCCAGTTAATATCCGGGTAGTTAAAGTCCCCCATAACCAGGACCTCATTATGGGTTGCAGCTTCATCTATCTGCTTTAGAAGTAGACTTTCCATGGTTTCTGTTATATTTGGGGGTTTGTAACAGACCCCAATGAGAATTTTGTTACCATTTTTCCCTCCATGAATTTCGACCCATATGGACTCGACATCCTCATTCCCTTCGCTAATATCCTCCCTTAAAGTGGACTTTAGACAAGACTTTACATAGAGACAAACCCCTCCTCCTCTCCGATTTTTACGATCCTTTCTAAACAGACTGTAACCCTGTAAGTTAACTGCCCAGTCATAGCTTTCATCTAACCATGTCTCGGTTATTCCCACTATGTCAAAGTTACCTGTAGATATTTCTGCTTCTAGTTCTTCCATCTTGTTTGTCAGGCTTCTGGCGTTTGCGAGCATGCAGTTTAGAGGATTTTGTTTTGTTCCAATCTCCTCACTGTGGATTGTTTTAGAAATGTTCTTACCTCCCTTCTGAGTATGTTTTCCTGGGTCGTCTTTGTTCGAGTCTAATGTTTTTCTTCCCGTCCCCTCTTCTTCTAGTTTAACGCCCTCCTGATGAGTGTAGCGAGTCTTCTGGCGAATGTGTGTTTCCCAGGTTTGTTGAGGTGTAGTCCGTCTCTGGCGAGGAGTCCATCATACCAGTAATTCACACCGTGGTCCAGGAATCCAAATCCTTGTTGTCTGCACCATCGTCTTAGCCAGTTGTTTGCATCAAGGATCCTGTTCCATCTCCTGGTGCCATGCCCGTCTACTGGAAGGATAGAAGAAAAAACTACCTGTGCATCCAGTTCCTTTACTTTCTTCCCCAACTCTTCAAAGTCCTTGCAGATTGTCGGTAGGTCCTTCCTTGCCGTGTCATTGGTGCCAACATGTATCAGAAGAAATGGGTGGACGTCCTTGGAGCTGAAGAGCTTTGGTATCCTATCGGTCACATCCTTGATCATCGCACCTGGAAGGCAGCATACTTCTCTTGCAGTTATGTCCGGTCTGCAGATGGCTGCTTCGGTGCCTCTCAGTAGTGAGTCTCCCACCACCACCACTCTTCGTTGCTTCTTGGCTGTACTTTTTGCTGTCACTTGTTGCTGTGTGCCCTTTTCTTTTTTTGCTTGCTGGTATTGCTTCATTCTTAGGTGTGCCATCTTCATCCTCTACAAAGATTTGATATCGGTTCTTCAGTTGTGTGGTTGGTGATTTCTCCATGGTCTTCTTACTTCTTTTGGTCACATGCTTCCACTCATCTGCTTTTGGAGGTTCTCTGACACTTTTTGCACCTTCTGTGACCAGTAGAGATGCTTCTGTTCTGTCTAGAAAGTATTCATTCTCTTTGATGAGTTTCAAAGTTGCTATTCTTTCTTCCAGACCCCGCACCTTTTCTTCTAAAAGGGCCACTAGTCTACACTTCTGACAGGTGAAATTGGATTCTTCTTCTGGTCGATCTGTGAACATGTAGCACATGCTGCAGCTCACCATGTAGGTTGTCACATCTGCCATGTTGCTCCTAGATCCTGCTGACTTGCTGTGTGTTTTCCTTCTTGTGTAATCTACTCAGCCAAGCTCTCTTGCAATAATGTCCCACAGGCAAATTTGGTGATGCTTTCGAAGCAGCTGGTCCCGGCTGTACCCAACGATCTTCTAGCTTAGGGAGACTTTGCTTCTCCCAGAAGGCACCTGGAATATGCAAATTAGCCTCCTGAAGCTTGAATCCCTGGTTTGGTGATGCTTTCGAAGCAGCTGGTCCCGGCTGTACCCAACGATCTTCTAGCTTAGGGAGACTTCGCTTCTCCCAGAAGGCACCTGGAATATGCAAATTAGCCTCCTGAAGCTTGAATCCCTGGTTTGGTGATGCTTTCGAAGCAGCTGGTCCCGGCTGTACCCAACGATCTTCTAGCTTAGGGAGACTTCGCTTCTCCCAGAAGGCACCTGGAATATGCAAATTAGCCTCCTGAAGCTTGAATCCCTGGTTTGGTGATGCTTTCGAAGCAGCTGGTCCCGGCTGTACCCAACGATCTTCTAGCTTAGGGAGACTTCGCTTCTCCCAGAAGGCACCTGGAATATGCAAATTAGCCTCCTGAAGCTTGAATCCCTGGTTTGGTGATGCTTTCGAAGCAGCTGGTCCCGGCTGTACCCAACGATCCTCTAGCTTAGGGAGACTTCGCTTCTCCCAGAAGGCACCTGGAATATGCAAATTAGCCTCCTGAAGCTTGAATCCCTGGTTTGGTGATGCTTTCGAAGCAGCTGGTCCCGGCTGTACCCAACAATCTTCTAGCTTAGGGAGACTTCGCTTCTCCCAGAAGGCACCTGGAATATGCAAATTAGCCTCCTGAAGCTTGAATCCCTGGTGTGGTGATGCTTTCGAAGCAGCTGGTCCCGGCTGTACCCAACGATCTTCTAGCTTAGGGAGACTTCGCTTCTCCCAGAAGGCACCTGGAATATGCAAATTAGCCTCCTGAAGCTTGAATCCCTGGTTTGGTGATGCTTTCGAAGCAGCTGGTCCCGGCTGTACCCAACGATCTTCTAGCTTAGGGAGACTTCGCTTCTCCCAGAAGGCACCTGGAATATGCAAATTAGCCTCCTGAAGCTTGAATCCCTGGTTTGGTGATCAGATATTTTTGTTCAACCCTTCAAATTAAACGTTACAATCTGCACTTGAATTCTGTTGTAGAGGTTTCATTTCAAATCCAATGTGGTGGCATGCAGAGCCCAACTCGCGAAAATTGTGTCACTGTCCATATATTTCTGGCCCTAACTGTAGCTAGACTAATCTCGTGAGAGATGATGCCCTACCGGTTAGTTGAAAGCGAAGCTTTCAAAGCCCTGATGGACTATGCTGTACCACGCTACGAGCTACCCAGTCGACACTTTTTTTCCAGAAAAGCCATCCCAGCCCTCCACCAGCATGTTAAAGAGCGCATCGTCCATGCACTCAGGCAATCTGTGAGCACAAAGGTGCACCTGACAACAGATGCATGGACCAGTAGGCATGGCCAGGGACGTTACGTGTCCATCACGGCACACTGGGTAAATGTGGTGGATGCAGGGTCCACAGGGGACAGCAAGTTTGGGACAGTTCTGCCTAGCCCACGGTCTAGGAAACAATTGGCTGTAGCCGTTCGCACCCCCTCCTCCTCCTCTTCGTCCTCCTGCAGAAGCGAGAGCTCTTCCACAGACCGCAGTCGCACAACCACTCCATCCGCAGCTGCCACTGTTGCACACCAGGTCTCCCATTATGGGGCAGCTACTGGCAAACGTCAGCAGGCTGTATTGGCTATGAAGTGTTTGGGCGACAACAGACACACCGCGGAAGTTCTGTCCGAGTTCTTGCAGAAAGAAACGCAGTCGTGGCTGGGCACTGTAGATCTTGAGGCAGGCAAGGTAGTGAGTGATAACGGAAGGAATTTCATGGCTGCCATCTCCCTTTCCCAACTGAAACACATTCCTTGCCTGGCTCACACCTTAAACCTGGTGGTGCAGTGCTTCCTGAAAAGTTATCCGGGGTTATCCGACCTGCTCCTCAAAGTGCGTGGACTTTGCTCACATATCCGCCGTTCGCCCGTACACTCCAGCCGTATGCAGACCTATCAGCGTTCTTTGAACCTTCCCTAGCATCGCCTAATCATAGACGTTGCAACAAGGTGGAACTCAACACTGCACATGCTTCAGAGACTGTGTGAACAGAGGCGGGCTGTTATGTTTTTGTGGGAGGATACACATACACGGGCAGGCAGTAGGATGGCAGACATGGAGTTGTCAGGTGTGCAGTGGTCAAAGATTCAAGACATGTGTCAAGTCCTTCAGTGTTTTGAGGAATGCACACGGCTGGTTAGTGCAGACAACGCCATAATAAGCATGAGCATCCCGCTAATGCGTCTGCTGATGCAAAGTTTGACGCACATAAAGGATCAGGCGTCTGCAGCTGAGGAAGAGGAAAGCCTTGATGACAGTCAGCCATTGTCTGGCCAGGGCAGTGTACAGGACGAGGTAGCGGGCGAAGAGGAGGAGGAGGACGAGGAGGATGATGGGGATGATTATATTTTTAATGAGGAAGCTTTTCCGGGGCCACTGGAAATTGGTGGCGCGGCAAGGCCGGGTTCTGGTTTTTTGAGGGACACAAGTGACGTTGATTTGCCTGAAACTGCCCCTCAACCAAGCACAACCGCAGATTTGAGAACTGGAACTTTGGCCCACATGGCGGATTATGCCTTACGTATCCTCAAAAGGGACACACGCATAACTAAAATGATGAATGATGACGATTACTGGTTGGCCTGCCTCCTTGATCCTCGCTATAAAGGCAAATTGCAAAATATAATGCCACATGAGAACTTGGAACTAATATTAGCAACCAAACAATCAACTCTTGTTGACCGTTTGCTTCTGGCATTCCCTGCACACAGCGCCCGTGATCGTTCTCACACGAGCTGCAGGGGCCAGCAGACCAGAGGAGTTAGAGGGGCAGAAATCAGAAGTGGCGTTGGCCAGAGGGGTTTTCTGACCAGGTTGTGGAGTGATTTTGCTATGACCGCAGACAGGACAGGTACTGCAGCATCAATTCAAAGTGACAGGAGACAACATTTGTCCAGTATGGTTGCAAACTATTTTTCATCCCTTATCGATGTTCTCCCTCAACCGTCATTCCCATTTGATTACTGGGCATCAAAATTAGACACCTGGCCAGAATTGGCAGAATATGCATTGCAGGAGCTTGCTTGCCCGGCAGCTAGTGTCCTATCAGAAAGAGTATTCAGTGCTGTAGGTTCAATACTAACAGAAAAAAGGACTCGTCTGGCTACCCAAAATGTAGATGATCTAACCTTCATTAAAATGAACCACAACTGGATTTCGAAATCTTTTGCCCCACCTTGCCCGGCTGACACCTAGCTTTCCTATGAAAAGGTCTTGCCTGTGGACTATTCTGAATGCCTTTTCCAATCTCGTAATTTTCAGCACCTGATTGTCCAGCATACGACATGTTTACACCTCACTAAATTGCCAAACTCCCCACACGGGGCCGTGGTATCAACACTTGGCGACAGCACCCGTGAGAGTGCAGTTTGTCTGAAGAGGTGGGTGAGCCCGCTTTTGGTCGACGGCACTGCCACTGGGTCCCTCCTAGTACAATAAAGTGTCTCTGGCGGTGGTGGTGCGCACCCAACGTCAGACACACCGTTGTAATATGAGGGGCCCTGGGCCTGTACCGCCGGCCACAAGACAGTTTCCCCCCACCCCAGCTCAAACAGTGCTCTACCACTTGCAAAATTATCTCACAGCTCCACCAATGTTTAGTCTATGCGCTGACATCCTTCAATGCCTGCCACTGACAATACCATTGTATTGACATTTTTGTTATGTTAGGCCTTCGATGCCTGTCTGTGGTCACTCCTTCCACTAGGCCTCCACTGACCACACCACTGCTGCCCGTGTAACCCTGGAACCAATTTAAAATTGCCTACAGCCATGTGTTATTATTTTAGGCCTTCGATGCCTGTCTGCGGTCACTCCTTCCACTAGGCCTCCACTGACCACACCACTGCTGCCAGTGTATCCCTGGAACCAATTTAAAATTGCCTACAGCCAGCCCAATTTTTTTATTTTAGGCCTTCGATGCCTGTCTGCGGTCCATTCTTTCAACTACTACTACACTGACCAGGGCACTGCTGCCCGTGTACCCCTGGAACCAATTTAAAATTGCCTACAGCCATGTGTTATTATTTTAGGCCTTCGATGCCTGTCTGCGGTCACTCCTTCCACTAGGCCTCCACTGACCACACCACTGCTGCCAGTGTACCCCTGGAACCAATTTAAAATTGCCTACAGCCATGTGTTATTATTTTAGGCCTTCGATGCCTGTCTGCGGTCACTCCTTCCACTAGGCCTCCACTGACCACACCACTGCTGCCCGTGTACCCCTGGAACCAATTTAAAATTGCCTACAGCCATGTGTTATTATTTTAGGCCTTCGATGCCTGTCTGCGGTCACTCCTTCCACTAGGCCTCCACTGACCACACCACTGCTGCCCGTGTACCCCTGGAACCAATTTAAAATTGCCTACAGCCAGCCCAATTTTTTTATTTTAGGCCTTCGATGCCTGTCTGCGGTCCATTCTTTCAACTACTACTACACTGACCAGGGCACTGCTGCCCGTGTACCCCTGGAACCAATTTAAAATTGCCTACAGCCATGTGTTATTATTTTAGGCCTTCGATGCCTGTCTGCGGTCACTCCTTCCACTAGGCCTCCACTGACCACACCACTGCTGCCTGTGTACCCCTGGAACCAATTTAAAATTGCCTACAGCCATGTGTTATTATTTTAGGCCTTCGATGCCTGTCTGCGGTCACTCCTTCCACTAGGCCTCCACTGACCACACCACTGCTGCCCGTGTATCCCTGGAACCAATTTAAAATTGCCTAAAGCCAGCCCAATTTTTTTATTTTAGGCCTTCGATGACTGTCTGCGGTCCATTCTTTCAACTACTACTACACTGACCAGGGCACTGCTGCCCGTGTACCCCTGGAACCAATTTAAAATTGCCTACAGCCATGTGTTATTATTTTAGGCCTTCGATGCCTGTCTGCGGTCACTCCTTCCACTAGGCCTCCACTGACCACACCACTGCTGCCCGTGTACCCCTGGAACCAATTTAAAATTGCCTACAGCCATGTGTTATTATTTTAGGCCTTCGATGCCTGTCTGCGGTCACTCCTTCCACTAGGCCTCCACTGACCACACCACTGCTGCCCGTGTACCCCTGGAACCAATTTAAAATTGCCTACAGCCATGTGTTATTATTTTAGGCCTTCGATGCCTGTCTGCGGTCACTCCTTCCACTAGGCCTCCACTGACCACACCACTGCTGCCCGTGTACCCCTGGAACCAATTTAAAATTGCCTACAGCCAGCCCAATTTTTTTATTTTAGGCCTTCGATGCCTGTCTGCGGTCCATTCTTTCAACTACTACTACACTGACCAGGGCACTGCTGCCCGTGTACCCCTGGAACCAATTTAAAATTGCCTACAGCCATGTGTTATTATTTTAGGCCTTCGATGCCTGTCTGCGGTCACTCCTTCCACTAGGCCTCCACTGACCACACCACTGCTGCCTGTGTACCCCTGGAACCAATTTAAAATTGCCTACAGCCATGTGTTATTATTTTAGGCCTTCGATGCCTGTCTGCGGTCACTCCTTCCACTAGGCCTCCACTGACCACACCACTGCTGCCCGTGTATCCCTGGAACCAATTTAAAATTGCCTAAAGCCAGCCCAATTTTTTTATTTTAGGCCTTCGATGACTGTCTGCGGTCCATTCTTTCAACTACTACTACACTGACCAGGGCACTGCTGCCCGTGTACCCCTGGAACCAATTTAAAATTGCCTACAGCCATGTGTTATTATTTTAGGCCTTCGATGCCTGTCTGCGGTCACTCCTTCCACTAGGCCTCCACTGACCACACCACTGCTGCCCGTGTACCCCTGGAACCAATTTAAAATTGCCTACAGCCATGTGTTATTATTTTAGGCCTTCGATGCCTGTCTGCGGTCACTCCTTCCACTAGGCCTCCACTGACCACACCACTGCTGCCCGTGTACCCCTGGAACCAATTTAAAATTGCCTACAGCCATGTGTTATTATTTTAGGCCTTCGATGCCTGTCTGCGGTCACTCCTTCCACTAGGCCTCCACTGACCACACCACTGCTGCCCGTGTACCCCTGGAACCAATTTAAAATTGCCTACAGCCAGCCCAATTTTTTTATTTTAGGCCTTCGATGCCTGTCTGCGGTCCATTCTTTCAACTACTACTACACTGACCAGGGCACTGCTGCCCGTGTACCCCTGGAACCAATTTAAAATTGCCTACAGCCATGTGTTATTATTTTAGGCCTTCGATGCCTGACTGCGGTCACTCCTTCCACTAGGCCTCCACTGACCACACCACTGCTGCCCGTGTACCCCTGGAACCAATTTAAAATTGCCTACAGCCAACCCAATTTTTTTATTTTAGGCCTTCGATGCCTGTCTGCGGTCCATTCTTTCAACTACTACTACACTGACCAGGGCACTGCTGCCCGTGTACCCCTGGAACCAATTTAAAATTGCCTACAGCCATGTGTTATTATTTTAGGCCTTCGATGCCTGTCTGTGGTCACTCCTTCCACTAGGCCTCCACTGACCACACCACTGCTGCCCGTGTACCCCTGGAACCAACATCAGAAAATATAAAAATAAGTATTTTGCTTATAAAAAAGAAAATACTGGAGAGATATCAAATGCAGACATTTTAACATTAAAAACAAACACACAACTAAAATCTGGTACAGTACTAAAAATGGCCACCAGCTACAATTACTTTCTCCTGCAAGTAGTTAACTGAAAGGTTTTTTAAATTGAAAACACAGATATGGCATCCACCGAGTGTTGTCCTGTCGCGTCTTCTTTATATTATTGCCGAGAAGATGCAAAACAATGAAAATAATAAAATCATTAATTACCAAAATAATAGAGAAAGTCAACACCACATTGCAAATAAACATTCATTCCAAATAAAGAAGCAGGGCGCGTCCGAGGGTGAGTATATACCTAATAAGAATATAATCACCCTCGGACGCGCAATGCTTATTTCCAACAGCCTTCCTTCCTAAGAATCAGCCCTTCCGTGGTGTAGAGAGACGTTGTGTTACACTCCAAGGTGTTCCCCAGGTTGCCTTTCCTGAGCTTCGATCTTCCGGCTCTCGTTTAGTAGTTGTTGGAAACTACGCTGCATTAGGCCTTCAAATTGGGTATGGGGTGTAGAGAGATGGTGTGTTCCACTCCAAGGTGTTCCCCAGGTTGCCTTTCCTGAGCTTCGATCTTCCGGCTCTCGTTTAGTAGTTCTTGGAAACTACACTGCATTAGGCCTTCAAATTGGGTATGGGGTGTAGAGAGAGGGTGTGTTACACTCCAAGGTGTTCCCCAGGTTGCCTTTCCTGAGCTTCGATCTTCATGCTCTCGTTTAGTAGTTGTCGGAAACTACGCTGCATTAGGCCTAAAAATTGGGTATGGGGTGTAGAGAGAGGGTTTGTTACACTCCAAGGTGTTCCCCAGGTTGCCTTTCCTGAGCTTCGATCTTCCGGCTCTCGTTTAGTAGTTGTTGGAAACTACGCTGCATTAGGCCTTCAAATTGGGTATGGGGTGTAGAGAGAGGGTGTGTTACACTCCAAGGTGTTCCCCAGGTTGCCTTTCCTGAGCTTCGATCTTCCGGCTCTCGTTTAGTAGTTCTTGGAAACTACACTGCATTAGGCCTTCAAATTGGGTATGGGGTGTAGAGAGAGGGTGTGTTACACTCCAAGGTGTTCCCCAGGTTGCCTTTCCTGAGCTTCGATCTTCCGGCTCTCGTTTAGTAGTTCTTGGAAACTACACTGCATTAGGCCTACAAATTGGGTATGGGGTGGAGAGAGATGGTGTGTTCCACTCCAAGGTGTTCCCCAGGTTGCCTTTCCTGAGCTTCGATCTTCCGGCTCTCGTTTAGTAGTTCTTGGAAACTACACTGCATTAGGCCTTCAAATTGGGTATGGGGTGTAGAGAGAGGGTGTGTTACACTCCAAGGTGTTCCCCAGGTTGCCTTTCCTGAGCTTCGATCTTCCGGCTCTCGTTTAGTAGTTCTTGGAAACTACACTGCATTAGGCCTACAAATTGGGTATGGGGTGGAGAGAGATGGTGTGTTACACTCCAAGGTGTTCCCCAGGTTTCCTTGCCATTGCTTCGGTCTTCCGACTCTCGTTTAGTAGTTGTAGAAAAGTACACTGCATTAGGCCTACAAAATGGGTATGGGGTGGAGAGAGATGGTGTGTTACACTCCAAGGTGTTCCCCAGGTTGCCTTTCCTGAGCTTCTATCTTCAGGCTCTCATTAAATTGTGGTTAAATGGAACAACTGCATTTGGCGTACTAGTTGGTTTGTGGCCTACTATCGGTGTCTGCCACTCCTTGCTGTTCTCCTGGTTTCCTGTCCTGAAATTCCATTTTCAGGCTCTCGTTAAGTAGTTGTTAATGTTAGACTGCATTTGGCCTACTAGTTGGGTTGGGGCCTACTATCGGTGTCTGCCACTCCTTGCTGTTCTCCTCCACTGAACAAAGCTGTGCCGCCTGTTTACTACGGTTGCCAATTTTGAACTGCATTTCGACTACTTACTGATTTGGCCCTACTCTCTGTGTCAGCCTCTCATTCCAGTTGTCCTCCACTGCAATGCCCCCTGGTTATTCCTGTGTTACCAATTTTGAACTGCATTTAGCCCACTTTATTCTTTGGGCCTATATCTGTGTTTCCACTTCATCGTGCCCATTGCCCAGCCAGTGATAGATGAGTCTGCTGGTACATTGACCCATAACGCAACATTCCCCGTGCATGCTACACAACAACATTGTGACCCTGCTGAAAGTCAGGTTGCTCTTCCCGCATACCATACCACCTTACACGGGGACAAAGAGGAAGGTGCAGATGAAAGTGCAGGTTCCTTCATCAGGTGGGGGGAGGAATACTAGTTGGCGACGTCACTGGCACAGGGCCTCTCATAGTACGCAAAAGTGTTGCTGCCGGTGGGAGGCGCCCCCGCCGTGCAAACACACCGCTGTACTTTGAGGGGCCCTGTGCCAGTGCCAATGCCAACAAGTGGGCCCCCCCTGCTTGCTCAGGATCACAGCACTTGCAAAGTTGAAATACTTACCTCTCCCTGCTCCACTGCCGTGACGTGGTCCAGATTTCCTGGGCCCACTAATTAGTTGAACCAGCCCTACACCACACAACTTTAGCCAAATGACCCCCAATTTCAAATGCCTTCCAATTATTATAAGGTAAATTACGCTTGACAAGCTTCATTAAGAAGAATGGATGGTTTTGACATTAAAATGGGCACTCTAGGTGTTTTCCTGGCCCCCACTCACTGCCGACTATGCTGCCCCATTGACTTGCATTGGGTTTCGTGTTTCGGTCGATCCCGACTTTACGTCATAATCGGCCGATTTCACTCGACCCGACTTTTGAGATAGTCGGGTTTCGCGAAACCCGGCTCGACTCTAAAAAGGTCAAGGTCGCTCAACTCTAGTGGCCAGCAATGAGTCCAGACCTGAATCCCATAGAACACCTGTGGAGAGATCTAAAAGTGGCAGTTTGGAGAAGGCACCCTTCAAATATCAGGGACCTGGAGCAGTTTGCCAAAGAAGAATGGTCTAAAATTCCAGCAGAGCATTGTAAGAAACTCATTGATGGTTACCATGAGCGGTTGGTCGCAGTTATTTTGGCTAAAGGTTGTGCAATCAAGTATTAGACTGAGGGTGCCAATACTTTTGTCTGGCCCATTTTTGGAGTTTTGTGTGAAATGATCAATGTTTTGCTTTTTGCTTCATTCTTTTTTGTGTTTTTTCATTTAAGACAAATTAAATGAAGATAATAATACCAAAGAATTTGTGATTGCAATCATTTTTAGGAAAAAACTGAGTAACATAGTAACATAGTAACATAGTTAGTAAAGCTGAAAAAAGACATTTGTCCATCCAGTTCAGCCTATATTCCATCATAATAAATCCCCAGATCTACGTCCTTCTACAGAACCTAATAATTGTATGATACAATATTGTTCTGCTCCAGGAAGACATCCAGGCCTCTCTTGAACCCCTCAACTGACTTTGCCATAACCACCTCCTCAGGCAAGCAATTCCAGATTCTCACTGCCCTAAGAGTAAAGAATCCTCTTCTATTTTGGTGGAAAAACCTTCTCTCCTCCAGACGCAAAGAATGCCGCCTTGTGCCCGTCACCTTCCTTGGTATAAACAGATCCTCAGCGAGATATTTGTATTGTCCCCTTATATACTTATACATGGTTATTAGATCGCCCCTCAGTCGTCTTTTTTCTAGACTAAATAATCCTAATTTCGCTAATCTATCTGGGTATTGTAGTTCTCCCATCCCCTTTATTAATTTTGTTGCCCTCCTTTGTACTCTCTCTAGTTCCATTATATCCTTCCTGAGCACCGGTGCCCAAAACTGGACACAGTACTCCATATGCGGTCTAACTAGGGATTTGTACAGAGGCAGTATAATGCTCTCATCATGTGTATCCAGACCTCTTTTAATGCACCCCATGATCCTGTTTGCTTTGGCAGCTGCTGCCTGGCACTGGCTGCTCCAGGTAAGTTTATCATTAACTAGGATCCCCAAGTCCTTCTCCCTGTCAGATTTACCCAGTGGTTTCCCGTTCAGTGTGTAATGGTGATATTGATTACTTCTTCCCATGTGTATAACCTTACATTTATCATTGTTAAACCTCATCTGCCACCTTTCAGCCCAAGTTTCCAACTTATCCAGATCCATCTGTAGCAGAATCCATCTTCTCTTGTATTAACTGCTTTACATAGTTTTGTATCATCTGCAAATATCGATATTTTACTGTGTAAACCTTCTACCAGATCATTAATGAATATGTTGAAGAGAACAGGTCCCAATACCGACCCCTGCGGTACCCCACTGGTCACAGCAACCCAGTTAGAGACTATACCATTTATAACCACCCTCTGCTTTCTATCACTAAGCCAGTTACTAACCCATTTACACACATTTTCCCCCAGACCAAGCATTCTCATTTTGTGTACCAACCTCTTGTGCGGCACGGTATCAAACGCTTTGGAAAAATTGAGATATACCACGTCCAGTGACTCACCGTGGTCCAGCCTATAGCTTACCTCTTTATAAAAACTGATTAGATTGGTTTGACAGGAACGATTTCTCATAAACCCATGCTGATATGGAGTTAAACAGTTATTCTCATTGAGATAATCCAGAATAACATCCCTCAGAAACCCTTCAAATATTTACCAACAATAGAGGTTAGACTTACAGGCCTATAGTTTCCAGGTTCACTTTTAGAGCCCATTTTGAATATTGGCATCACATTTGCTATGCGCCAGTCCTGCGGAACAGACCCTGTCGCTATAGAGTCCCTAAAAATAAGAAATAATGGTTTATCTATTACATTACTTAGTTCTCTTAGTACTCGTGGGTGTATGCCATCCGGACCCGGAGATTTATCTATTTTAATCTTATTTAGCTGGTTTCGCACCTCTTCTTGGGTTAGATTGGTGACCCTTAATATAGGGTTTTCATTGTTTCTTGGGATTTCTCCTAGCATTTCATTTTCCATCGTGAATACCGTGGAGAAGAAGGTGTTTAATATGTTAGCTTTTTCCTCGTCATCTACAACCATTCTTTCCTCACTATTTTTTAAGGGGCCTACATTTTCAGTTTTTATTCTTTTACTATTGATATAGTTGAAGAACAGTTTGGGATTAGTTTTACTCTCCTTAGCAATGCGCTTCTCTGTTTCCTTTTTGGCAGCTTTAATTAGTTTTTTAGAGTATTATCTGACAGAATTGCAGGGGTGTCAATACTTTTGGCCACAACTGTATATACTGGATATTATGAAAAAACTGAGACACTCAGCACATAATTTGGCCACATAATATGCCCAGTTGCCAACAACAAGGCGGTCTCAAAACTGCCGGGCCCTACTAGTGTGAATACCTCTCTAAGACTGAAGTCTGAATTTCAGGGTAGATGTGAATACGTGTCTTCAAAACCTGAAATTATGGGTAGGTATGACACTGTTGCAATTAAAATCCACTACAAGCTAGAGGGCAGAGTGCTTGGTCAGAGAGCTAATATACAAATGACAAAAGACTGACTGGCACTTTCAAGCTAGTATGAACAGGTGTATACTAGGAACAGCCATCTCCATGTAAAATAAACAAAAAAAAGTTGCACTGTGTAGTGCATGTCAATATGAAATACCGGTATATGAATTATGAATAGCAATACTCCTTCTGGATACTGGCAAAAAACTGACGCTTAGCATAGAATTTGGCCAATTCATGCATGCCCAGCAGCCAATGACAAGGCGGTCTCAGAACTACTGGGTAATATCCATGGCCCCTTCCCTGGCTATTAATGTCAATGTTTAGCCTTTGCTGGTTAGAATTTATAAGGGGACCCTATCTCTTTTTTTCTGGGGTCCCCCTGTAAACTTACCAGTAAAGGTTAAGCAAACAACTGAGAGCTGTTATTAATAGCCTGGGAAAATTTAGGGCTAATGGCCCCTTTCCTGGATTATTAATATCAGCTCCCCTGTGGTCAGCTTTCCCTCTGCTGGTTATGAAAATTAGGCAGGACCCAATGACTTTTATTTATTTATTAATTTATTGAAAAATAAAAATAAATACAGAGAAAAAAAACAAAAGAGCACTGAATATATAGTACACAGACATATTTCTATCTATGTATCTATTTATCTATCTATCATGTCCCTCATCAATATCTATATATTTCAACATCTTTAATACATTGCACACTTTCATTTCTATGCTGCATTTAATTCCATACGAATCACACTAGCATCACTATCACACTTATGTCACACAGATGTCACTTACATACAAAAGGATGGCACACGAACACAGACTACGGATCTCACCAGTACTTTTTCCAGTACCAAAATCACCAGGATGTGTGAAGAAGGGCTTAGGATGGTCTAGAATACAGATTAGTGAATTTAATCGGGTCAGGGCTTATTCCACAAACTATAGCGCTTACCGAATAAGCTGCAGAGGGAACCCGGCTTCTTGGATAGTGTCGGCTGATCAGTTGTTCGGCTCGGCAGCTGCATGTGTGGCGGCTGTGTGACAATCATGACACATGCAGAGAGCCCAACAAACAGGTTATCCATGCATGTGTCATGACTAGTGTTGAGCATTCCGATACCGCAAGTATCGATACCGAGATCCGATATTTTTGTGGTATCGGGTATCGGTATCGGAGGTGTAAGAAAAAAAAATTAAAATAAAAAATATTGTTATATTCACCTCTCCGGTGGCCCCTGGAACATCACCGCGAGTCACCGGCGTCCGTCAGGCTTCTTTTTTCAAAATGAGCGCCTTTAGGACCTGCGGAATGACGTGGCGGCTTCTGATTGGTCGCGTGCCGCCCATGTGACCGCCACGCGACCAATCAGAAGCCACGACGTCATTCCTCAGATAAATTCCTAGAATGAGCGCCTTTAGGACCTGTGTCAGAAAATTATGTATTAATCTACTCATCCAAAGGCATACTGATAGGGAATTTAGATTGTGAGCCCCATCTGGGACAGTGATGATAATGTGTGCAAAACTGTAAAGCGCTGCGGAATATGTTAGCGCTATATAAAAATAAAGATTATTATTTATTATTACTCATCTCCACCTGCTCTAGAATATGGTGTCTGGAGATTATACAGCAGTTTCATGGTGACAAGCTCCCTTTAACACTTACTAATGTTTTACTCTGAACTAATATTATTGCTACCCTGATTAGGTTAAAAATAGTGTCATAAGGTCTGCAGTGGCCTTTGTACTGACTTTTTTTGTGGAAGAGCTGTGCCTTTTTTTTTTAATCAATTAGAAATGGGATAGAAATTTCTTCACTTAGCTGATATAATCATTCAGAAAAAGTGGGATTTTGTTTCATGCATTAAGGGTTTTTTCATATGACAGGATCATGTACACACAGCCTAATTTGCACCATACAGAATCCTAGGCACTAGATCTGTCAAAAGGTGCCTTTATGAAGCAATGCTTTGTTTTTTCATACCTCAAACCTGTGGGAACAATGGACTAGGAATGTTGAAATCCAATATTCTTGATTCTTCTTTTCCCCACTTCTGAATTCAAAGAAATGTTGGAGGTCCCAATGCCCATTCGTTTTCCTATCCTGACAATATTGATGGGATTGTTCATCATTTATCTCATAAGTATAACCACCTTAAAGGAAAATATCTCCAAAATACCTTATTAAATGGAATGTGACAAATATTAAATCAAAGGAGTAAACAGTAATAATTCAGAGTATACATTCATATATTAGAGATTTATTCTTACATTGTATACTGACAAGAATACTCAAAAAAAACTTTTATAAAGCCTCAATCAAAGGTGTTTTTTTTGCATACTGGAAAAAATGGACTGTTTTTCATCAGGGTGCTGGATTTTCATCCATGTTTGGTCAAATGTGTCCATTGTTACTATCACTGCCTCTGTTTTTTTCTGGTAAGAATAAAAAATACTCCAAAACTCAGCTGCCCCCTAAACAGCAACTAACAGAGGGCAATGGAATGACGCAAGGGTGACACCCGAGTGCAACCTGTTTGTTTTCATTTACCCAGTAATATGAAAGGCAATTCTGCTCCACATTTTGGATTAAAAGCAGAAATCTCACTTTTTATGAGGTTTTTTGTAGACAATCGGTCCGTAAAAAAAAGAAACAACATGTAAATATGCCAGTAGACTATATATGTTTATCCAAGAAAAACATGTATAAAAAAGGATGTCTGGATGAGACCTTAATGTAGCCTAGCAAAAGAAATTTGTTAATAACAATTTATTAAAAAATTGCTATTTAAGAAGCTTTTAAATTCTGAAATGTACCTCAAGAGAAAAGGCAGCTTTATATTTATTATAAAAAGTTTTGTGAAAACAGTGACAGTATCAACGATGAAAAAGAATTAAGATCTCTACTTAACAGCTTGTTTTGAAAAATAAATTTCCATGACCTAAATCGTTCCAGACTGATATTACAGCACAAAAGCACTTTAGTTCATGTTACAGAATATCCTGTGTTAAAAACCTGACTATTGGTTTCTATCAGCCCACGGCAAATAGGAACGCTCAATTATTCATTTGTTATTAAGAGAAAGAGAACAAAAAATGTTTTCATTAGCGGTTCACTAACAATTCTCTCTTTAAAAATGCCTTTATTTACATTTTACTTGGCTATAATGTCTGTCCCATTATCGCACATTGTTGAGAAACCGTAACAATTCTCTTTTATATGTTTAGCTTTATTATTGCGAAAAGCCATAATTGAAAATGTGTATTTCGCAATAGAAATAAAGAATAGAGACAGTGTTGCTATGGGAAAGTAAAGAATTAATTTCCTCTTTGGCTGATTACTTTTCAAAATGCTCCCGGGCTTGTTTTGATATTTCTTTTCTCGCTTGTACACATAGACGGAGCCTAAACTGTCTTCACATAAAAGTAAAGCTATTTAAATTCTAAACTTTTAGTCCTGTTAATCATTGACATAAATAGGTGTGTCAATTAATTTCACATTCCTTAAGCTGTGCCTTCAGTCTAACAATACCCTTTTGTAATTCCCAGAGAAATGTGCTTTATTCTTAGTGTATTCTGCATTCCGTCTTAACTCCTGTAGCTTATTCATAAGCTTGTATAGTTAAAAGAAAGACAAAACATTTGCATATTAGAAGAATTTCAGTCATTAACTAATAAATACATACCTACCGTGATGCATTTCTTTAGCTAATCAGATAAGATGATCATGCAACCTTACTAAACATGAGTCAAAACTGAATTTGAAATAAATCTGAAAACCGTATAAATTTAGCCAAAGGACCAAATCTCAATATATTTAGTAGTTATATATACATAGGATGTACGAAAGATTTACATGTCATCTGATTAAGGGGTTGCTGAAAAATTGAGGTATGTTAGTAAATTTGAAGTCTTGACGCATTTCACACCTTAGGCTGAGATTACACTGAAAGATCTACAATCAATAAGATCAATATGTATTCGAAAATCTTTTTGAACAGAACCAATACTCATCTTCTAAATGGAGTATACATTTTCTCTCAGTATTTATGTGGGTTTCATTCACATTTTATTTATCCTGTTCACACTTTAAAAACATACTGATGACTTTAATATGTATATGTGATATAGGAAATTTAAATGACAAGTACCATTGAGGACAGGGAAAGATGGTGTTATTCAAACACCAGAAAATGAAAAAAAAAATTTGAGATAGTTTTCACATTTTTCAAAGCAGCATCCAATCAGAGAGGAGAATCAAGTCTGATCTGAACGTTCATGCGTGCTCAGACTGCTGTCACTCACTGAGAATTAGCCCCGCCCCCTGCCAGTGACGTGCCCTGCTCTGTATGTCTGATTCAGCAGGTCCCCAGATGGGAAGTAACAGAGCCAGAATCAAGACAGAAGGATATATGACCCACAGAGAGATGAGCTTACAGGAGCAGGGCAGGTAATAAAAGCGTCTAAGAAAGTGTTAGTTAGGATGAATTATGACTAATGAAAGGGGTTAAATCAGTAGTGGAAAAACTCTTCAACAAACAGGCTCTCCTTGAATGTGCTGTGACTGTGACACAGCCGCAATACATGTAGTTGCAGCACTGATCAGCTGATCGGCCAGCACGATCCAGGAAGCCGGGTTCCCTCTGCAGCTTATTCGGCAAGCGCTATAGCTTGCCGAATAATGGGGAACCCGATCAAATTTGCTCAGCTCTAATCATTAGCGTTTGGCACGTTTGATGAGGGGAGGGGGTTTGCAGGGCTCAAAGGCGCGGCATTCTTGTAAACAGTCATTTTTTTTCTTCCTTTATGTGTGCACATTGAGGATAGCCAATGAGGGTGCAGGAAACAACCACAATGTCCTGACACAACAGCTTGTGTCATTGGCTGCTGAAATCACATAACCCTCACCATATAAATAGCAGCATCATTTTGACAATGTAACAGCACAGAGAGGCTGTTCCTTAAGCTGGGACTATTTGCTGACAGAATTTAGTTAGCTAGGCAGTTGTTTCTAAGTCAGATGATTTAGATATCTGGTGTCCTTTCATAGAAGTTTGTGTGCTCCTTTCGAAATCTTATTTTTTCATTTTCTAAATGTAGTACAGCAAGGATATGTCACCTTGTCATTTAGTGGTGTGATGACATTGTTCTGTGATTTCAGCTGTTGGCTAGGAAAAAATATTTTTTTTTGTCAGTTGCTAACGTGATTCATCATGCCATATCTCACCTTGTTATTTAGTGGAGGTGAAATTCAACTATCTGCATAGATCATGCGGATTTAAAAAAATTTGTTTCAAAACGTGATACAGCCCGACATATTTCAGGTTGTACTTTTGTGGAGGTGAAATGAAGCTGTCTGCAGAGCGCATGCACATTAAATTGTTTTTTCTGTTGTTAAACGTGATACAGCCGGTCATATCCAAAGTTGTAATTTTATGGTGGTGAACTTAAGCTATCTGAAGACCTGATGCACATTAAAAAAAAAAAATTCTGTTGCTAAAGGTGACACAGCCTGCCATTTCCCACGTTGTAATTTTGTGGTGCTGAAATGAAGCTGTTTGTAGAGCTCAGGAACATTTTTTAAAAATTCTATTGCTAAACGTGATACAGCCTTCCATTTCCCACACTGTAATTTTGTGGCAGTGAAATTAAGCTATCTGCAGAGTTCATGCACATTACAAAAAAATAATTCTGTTGCTAACCGTGATACAGCCCGCCATAGCCCACATTGTAATTTTTTGGTGGTGAAATTACACTGTCTGCAGACCTCATGTACATTAAAAAAATATAATTTTATCTATTACTAAATGTGACACAGTATGCCATATCCCACGTTGTAAGTTTGTGGTGGTGAAGTGAAGCTGTCTGCAGACCTCATGCAGATTAAAAAAATTCTGTTGCTCAACGTAATACAGCCTGCCATTTCCCACTTTGTAATTTTGTGGCCGTGAAAGAAAGCTGTCTGCCGAGCTCATGCACATTAAAAAATATTTTTGCTGTTACTAAATGTGATACAGCCTGTCATATCCCACGTTGTAATTTTGTGAGATAAAACTGTCTGCAGACCTCATGCACATTAAAAATATATATATTTTTTTCTGTTGCTAAACGTGATAGAATCCACCATGTCCCACACTATAACTTTGTAGAGGTGAATTTACTCTGTCTATAGACCTTATGCATATTAAAAAAAAAATTATCTGTGGTTTCTTTACAGTTGCTAAATGTAATGCACCTTGCCTTTTCCCTCATTGTAATTTTGTGATGGTGAAATGAAGCTGTCTACAGAGCTCATGCACATTAACTGCACGAGGAACACAGTAAAAAATAAATAAAACAAATTCTTCACATGCTGTAGATATGTTAATTCTGCCTCCAGAAGATCACAGTAAGGCTCGGCGCACATTTATCTGGCGCTCTACGCTAAGCGTTTACACCAGGGTTTCCAAGTAAATCTCTGAAATACATGAATAAGATGGAACCCCTGGCATCAGAATCCCTGTAATGAGGCAGATGGAGGCACTGTGGACGCCATATGACTTGCGATCCGGCTGTGTCTGTCTTTTTAGGATTGCATAAAAGTGCCATCAGCCAGTTTTGTGCACTTCTGAAAAGAAGAACACTACTGAACAGAGGCCAGACGGAGTCAAGAGTAACTCTTCTGCCTCATTATAATGAATGGAACTCTTGGGGGTTTCATCAGAATCACATCACTCAGAGATTTAGATGGAAACTCCAAAGTAGGTGCCCACCGTAGAGCGCCGGATAAATTTGATCCCAAACTTTATGTAAAATGTTCCCAATAAAAGCTTCAGCTCAATCCGCAAAAAAGCAAGCCCTTGCTCGGGTCTGTCAGCTGTTAATAGAAATATAGCCAGCTTTCATGTTACTGGTAGCACAAAGGCTCTGGAAAAGTGAAATGGCTCCTCACCCGCCAAAAAAGAAATTCAGTAAATTCTGTGCTCCCAAATCCAAATTTCCCCCTCCCTTCTTAGCCTCACAGAGTACCTAAACCACATATTGCATCCACATTTGGCATTTTTGAAGCAATGAGAGCCCACCTAACTTAGGGGTGCATGACTCCAGAAGCATGGGTTGGGCATAACATACTGATGACTGCAACATACTGATGACTGCAACGTACTGGTCACTACAATGTACAGTTCACTAACGCATACTGGTCACTACAACTGCAGTTTGCAATTTTCACTCGGCAACATTCATTGCTAGCTTCTGGAAAATACCAATGGAGTCAAAATCGTCACTACCACTGTAGATAAATTCCCCAAGGGGTGTATCTTACAA
Organism: Ranitomeya imitator; assembly: GCF_032444005.1. Lineage (NCBI taxonomy): Eukaryota > Metazoa > Chordata > Amphibia > Anura > Dendrobatidae > Ranitomeya > Ranitomeya imitator. Next base: position 617,063,778 of record NC_091284.1, read on the forward strand.
AATAGGGTCACTTGAGAGGGGATTCTGCTCTTCTAGCAATTAGGGGCTCTGTATATGGAGTCTGCAAACAGTTCTAGGAAAATCTGTGGTTCAGACGGCAAATAGCACTCCGTTCCTCCTGAGCTTCTCCGTATGGCTAAGTAGTACTGTACACCCATATATAGGGTATTGCCACATTCAGTAGAAATTGTGGGACAAATTGTGGTGCCATTTTTACCCACTTCTTGTGTGAAAATGTAAAATCTGGGGTTAAAACTAAATTTTAGTGGTGAAAATGTAGATCATTTGTCTTCACTGAAGCAAATTTTGCAATAAAAAATGGCGCTCCTTTCCTTCTGAGCTCTTCTGTGCGCCCAAACAGTGGTTTTCTCCCTCATATAAGGTATCAGCGTACTCAGGAGAAATTGCAAAACAAATTGTGTGGTGCAATTTCTCCAGTTACCATTATGAAAATGCAATATTTTGTGCTAAAAACATATTTGTGGGAAAAAATTGATTTTTACGGTTCAGCGTTATATACTTCTGTGAAGTACTGAGAAAAAGCTCTTATAAATTTTTATGTATTCCATTACTCAGCCATACAGTGTTACGAGGTCTGGAGACATTTCTGTGATCTCTAAAACTAAAAAAAAAGCTTTTAAAAATGTTGCAGGGTTATATTTTTCAACCATACAGTATTACACGGTCTGTGTACATTTTTGTGCATTATAATACTGAACAAAAATATTAAAACATTTTTCTCGATTGAATTTCCTTGTCATCCATACACTTTTGTATTCTTTATGTTACATTATGATGGAGCAAACTCCCAAAAAAACACTTTGATTGCTGCAGGTTCTTTTATTAAAAATAAACTTGGTTTCAAGAGACCTAGCAATTGCAAAATGCATAAGGCATGTGTTAAGGGACGGGGAAGTAGAAGTGCTGATGATGGTGCATGCAGATGCCGTGGACGTGGGCCAGGTGTGACTATGCCTGTTGCTGGAGCACAAGAAACAAGTACATCCACACCACATAGGTTTCTGTTCCACTTTGCAGGAGGCTACTTCTGAAGACAGAGCAGTGTGAACAGGTGGTTGGTTGTATAGCAGATAATGCTTCCAGCAGGCTTCGAAGCACCATCCACTCTTCCTCACAGTCCAATCTCACCAGTCTAAAGCCTGGATCACTTAATCGTCACCTCAATCTTACTTCTTCCCACCATGTTGAGTCCTAGGGGACACTAGGACACTAAAAGGAGCTCCTTACAATATAATTTCTTGATTGTGGCCTCTCACCATGCAAGCGCCAAGAAGGACAGGAGGACATGCTGCTAAGGGATGCTTAAACTTTAAAGCAGCCACCACCACAAAATTGGGACAGTATGGAATGGTAGTTGCTGCTAAGTCTTCTTGTTGTTAAGTCATGAAGTCAGGAAGAATAGAGTGCGGTGGTGGAAGATGCAGTGGTGGATGACAAAGTCACTGACCCAACCTGGAACGTTGTCATAAAGAATTAGGCCAGCAGCGCTGAAGTGGAGAGATTGTCAGCACTGATACAGACAGGAAGAGGCAGTGGGATGACTAGAGGGACAAGGTGGGAAAGTTCCGCAGAGCACCGACACTCGTCCATTTCTCCATCAAAGAGTTAGGTGTTCCTCCATTTGGGACCTTTTTTAAAGAAAGTTTTGAGACTAACAAAAAGGCCATTTGCAACTTGTGCCATACCAAGATCAGCAGGGCATAACCACTAAGAACCTAATCAACACCAGCATGATCAGGTGTCATTAAAGTACTTGACTCGGTGGGTAGAACGCCTGGGTCCAGATTGGTGCCATTGGGTGACACCACTCTTTTCCTGTGCTAGGTGCTTTGCAATCTGCTAGCATCTTGTCTGAGTAGGTTTTTAGTGCTGCCGGGGGTCATAACAGGCTTTCATCTATCAACAGAGAATGCAGACAGGCTCATTCTTATAAAATTGGACAAAGCCTCGATTAGTCCACTCTTTTCCACACCACTAGATGACAGCAGCACATAAAGTGTTTGTAATATTCAATATTTTAATGAGGCCCGCCAGTTGTTTCCTTTCAGGGGTCTATGGATGACCCTCTTCATAATTTCTGTCTGACTTTGCACTTTCTGCAAAGACTTTATGACTGTACAAGTACATCAACTACACTTTCAAAATATTTTCATTCAAATTTTTTTTATGGATTCAATGACTCATCCATACAGTTTAACATGGTTATTGTTGCATTGTGGTAGTATGTGAAATTTTCAAAAAGCTTAGAAAATTATTTCAGGATTAAATTATTCATTCTAACAGTATTATGTGCTTTATGTCACATTTTAGTGGTCAATAGTACAAAAAAATTAGAAAATTTTGCTTGTTCATTCATATTTCTTACCTATACACTACTTAGTGTTTTGGGATACATTTTTGTGATCTATAACACCAAAAGAAATGTAAAAAATTTTAGCTGGGTTACATTTATCTGTCCACATATAGCAAATGTGAGAATAATAGATAAAGCATAACTTTTAGTGATTCAAAAGTTAAAAAAAAAATGCCACCTCCAAAAATGGGAGAGAAGACACTCAATCTAAGAGATCTGACACCTTCTTTATAGTCCTAGGGGCTGTCTTCCTTATTAAAATTAAGTTCAAAGATTCATGATCTGTTTTCTCCTGCAGTTTTAGAATCAAAAATCAACAGTAAAGGACTTGTACAAGTGCTTCACACTAAATTAGAGTATCATCAAAAAATGTATTTATTTCAGTTCTTCAATACAAAAAGTGCACTGCACAGTTTTATAAAAATCAGCTTCTCTACATGTCTAACAGCCATTCCATTCCAGTGTCAGTATAATTCCAACCACAGTACACCTCATTCTACTTAATGTGCTTCTGATTAGGTGATCACCTGAAACAAATCTTATTTAATGAAGGACAGTATAAAAAAACACTGCTGTGGTCTTCACAATCCTCTTAAATAGGACAATCTGGATGGCAAGTGCTAGTAATATCCCAAAAGTAATAGGAATGAAAAAATAACTTTTAATCATGCCAAAGGAGTTGAAAAGAAAAGTATTGAGTGAGGAAAAGAAGGGCTCAATTCTGGCTTTACTAGGAGAGGGACAAGGTGAGCATCATGTTACCTCCATCCTTAACATTTCTAAGACAGTAGTCCATTACAACAAGGTCAAGCAGCAGACATTGAGGACAACAAAGCTACAGACCGGCAGAGGGCAAAAACGACTCTCCACTAACCGGGATGACCATCATCTTATTTGAATGTCACTCAGCAACCGCAGGATGACATCAAGTGACCTAAAAAAGGAATGACACATGGCAACCGGGGTTGAAGTGCATGGCAAGAACAGTTCATAACAGGTTCCTAGAGGCAGGACTCAAGTCATGTAAAGCTAGAAAAAGCCTTTCATCAATGAGAAGCAAAGGAGAGCCAGGCTGAAGTCTGCCAAAGACCATAAAGATTGGACCATAGAGGACTGGAGTAAGGTAATCTTCTCTGATGAGTCTAATTTTCACCTTTGTCCAACACCTGGTCATCTAATGGTTAGACAGAGACCTGGAGAGGAGTACAAGCCACAGTGTCTTGCACCCACTGTGAAATTTGGTGGAGAATCGGTGATGATCTAGAATTGCTTAAGCAAGACTGGAATTGGGTAGGTTGTTTTTTGCAAAGGACATATTAATCAAGCCACATACATTGTTATCCTGCAAAAACAGTTGATTCCTTCTGCTCATGCAATGTTCTCCTACTCTGGGAACTGGTTTTTCCAGCATGACAATGCGCCATGCCACATTGCCAAGTCAATCAAGGTGTGGATGAAGGACCACCACATCAAATCCCTGTCATGGCCAGCCCAATCTCCAGAGCTGAACCCTGATAAACTTGCAAAATCAGAAAGGGATCAAATAATTATTTCCCCCACTGTAATGTCACCCAACCTGATATAATGTCCCCAGTCCTGGTATAATGTCCTCAGCCTGGTAAATTATCCCCAATTCAGATATAATGTCTGCCATTCTGGTATAATAGCTACCATTATGATATAATGTATTTTATCATGTTATAATGTCCCCATCCTGGTATAATGTCACCCACCCTGATAAAATGTTCCCCATCCTGATATAATGTCCGACATCCTGGCATAATGTCCGCCACCCTGGTATAATGTCCCCCATTCTGATATAATGTCACCCATCCTAATGTAATGTCACCCATCCTGGTATAATGTCACCCATCCTGATATAATGTCACCCATCCTGGTATAATGTGTCAATCATAGTATAATATCCCTTTTCACATCAAATCCCTGTCATGGCCAGCCCAATCTCCAGACCTGAACCCATTGAAAACCTCTGGAATGTAATCAAGAGTAAGATGGATAGTCACAAGCCATCAAACAGAGAAGAACTGCTTAAATTTTTGTACTAGTAGTGGCATAAGGTCAGTCAAAAGCAGCGTGAAAGACTGGTGGAAAGCATGCCAAGATGCATGAAAGCTGTGATTAAAAATCATGGTTAGTCCACAAAATATTGATTTCTGAACTCTTCCTGAGTTAAAAAATTTGTATTGTTGTTTCTAAATGATTATGAACTTGTTTTCTTTGCATTATTTGAGGTCTGTAAGCAATGCATTTTTTGTTATTTTTACCATTTCTCATTTTCAGAAAATACAAAATGTATTGCTTGGAACTTCGAAGACATGTTGTCAGTAGTTTAAAGAATAAAAGAAACATTTACATTTTACTCAAAAATTTACCTATAAAGAGAAAAATCAGACAAACTGAAAATTTTGCAGTGGTCTCTTAATTTTTGCCAGAGCTGTATGTTATCTAGAGTCATTACAAACAGAGTGATCTATTTCAAGTGTTTATTTCTGTCAATGTTGATGATTATGGCTTACAGCCAAAGAAAATCCAAAAGTCAATATCTCAATAAATTAGAACATTTTATAACACCGGCTTGGAAATTTTGTTTAAAATCCGAAATGTTGGCATACTGAAATGTATGTTCAGTAAATGTACTCAATACTTGGTCAGGGCTCCTTTTGCATCAATTACTGCATCAATGTGGCGTGGCATGGAGGCGATCAGCCTGTGGCACTGCTGAGGTGTTTTGGAAGCCCAGGTTGCTTTGATAAGCAGCCTTCAGCTTGTCTGCATTGTTGGGTCTGGTGTCTCTCATCTTCTTCTTGACAATACCCCATGGATTCTCTATGGGGTTAAGGACAGGCGAGTTTGCTGGCCAATCAAGCACAGTGATACTGTTGTTTTAAACCAGGAATTGGTACTTTTGTTTGGACAGGTGCCATGTCCTGCTGGAGAATGAAATTTCCATCTCCAAAAAGCTTGTTGGCAGAGGGAAGCATGAGGTGCTCTAAAATTTCCTGGTAGACAGCTGCGCTGACTTTGGTCTTGATAAAACACAGTGGACCTACACCAGAATGTGACATGGCTCCCCAAACCATCACTAATTGTGGAAACTTCACACTAGACCTCAAGCAGCTTGGATTGTTTGCCTCTCCACTCTTCCTCCAGATTCTGGGACCTTGATTTAAAACAAAAAATGCAGAATTTACTTTCATCTGAAGACAACACCTTAGGCTACTTTCACACTAGCGTTAACTGCAATCCGCCGCAATGCGTCGTTTTGCAGAAAAAATGCATCCTGCAAAAGTGCTTGCAGGATGCGTTTTTTCACCATAGACTTGTATTGACGACGCATTGCGACGGATTGCCACACGTCGCATCCGTCGTGCGACAGATGCGTCGTGCTTCTGCAGACCGTCGGGAGCAAAAAACGCTACATGTAACGTTTTTTGCTCCTGACAGACCGCTTTTTCCGACTGCGCATGCGCGGCCGGAACTCCGCCCCCACCTCCCCGTACCTCACAATGGGGCAGCGGATGCGCCGGAGAAATGCATCCGCTGCCTCCGTTGTGCAATGCGTTAAACGCTAGCGTCGGAATCTCTCCCTGACGCATTGCGACGGGGAGATTCCGACGCTAGTGTGAAAGTAGCCTTAGACTACTGAGCAACAGTCCGGTTCTTTTTCTCCTTGACCAAGATAAGACGGCTTCTGGCATTGTCTATCGGTCATGCATGGCTTGACACAAGAAATGTGACACTTGTAGCCCATGTCCTTGATACATCTGTGTGTGGTGGCTCTTGAAGCAATTACTCCAACAGCAGTCCACTCCTTGTTAATCTCCCCAAAATTTTTAAGTGGCCTTTTCTTAACAATCCTTTTAAGGCTTTTTCCTTCCACTCAACCTTCCATTAGTATTCTTGGATACAGCACTCTATGAACAGCCAGCTTCTTTAGCAATGACCTTTTGTGGCTTACCCTCCTCGTGCAGTGTGTCAATGAATACCTTCCGGACATCTATCAAGTCAGCAGTCTTTCCCATGATTGTGGAACCTACTGAAACAGACTAAGGGACCTTTTTAAATGCTTAAGAAGCTTTTGCAGGTGTTTTTTGTTAATTATTCTAATTTTCTGAGATAATGACTTTTGGGTTTTCATTGGCTGTAAGCCATGATCATCAAAAATAACAGAAATATACACTTGAAAAAGATCACTCTGTTTGTAATGACTCTATATAATATGAGTTTCACTTTTTGTTTTGAAGAACTGATATAAATCAACTTTCTGATGATATTCTAATTGTGTGAGAAGCACTTGTATCATGGTGGGGGTCAGACACTAAGTGATAGTTACTTAGACACTTTCAAAACACATACATGAGACAAAAATATCTAACTGCATATGAATTCGTAGGACAGTTAATTCTGGATCCTATTTCCTTGTAGATGGCTTGCTTTTTTTATTATCCTACATTTGGTACTGACAGTGGTCAGCTTAACCCCTTTCTGACCTCGGACGGGATAGTACGTCCGAGGTCAGAAGCCCCGCTTTGATGCGGGCTCCGGCGGTGAGCCCGGATCAAAGCCGGGACATGTCAGCTGTTTTGAACAGCTGACATGTGCCCGTAATAGGCGTGGGCTGAATCACGATCTGCCCGCACCAATTAACTAGTTAAATGCCGCTGTCAAACGCAGACAGCGGCATTTAACTGCCGCATCCGGCGGGGTGGCCGGAAATGACTGCATTGCCGACCCCCATCACATGATCAGAGGTCGGTGATGCTTCTCCATTGTTACCATAGAGGTCCCTGAGACCTCTATGGTTACTGATCGCCGGTAGCTGTCAGCGCCACCCTGTGGTCGGCGCTCACAGCACACCTGATTTTCTGCTACATAGCAGCGAACAGCAGATCGCTGCTATGTAGCAGAGGCGATCGTGCTGTGCCTGCTTCTAGCCTCCCATGGAGGCTATTGAAGCATGGCAAAAGTAAAAAAAAAAAGTTAAAAAAAATGTGAAAAAAATAAAAAAAAATAAAAGTTTAAATCACCCCCCTTTCGCCCCAATCAAAATAAATCAATAAAAAAAATCAAATCTACACATATTTGGTATCACCGCGTTCAGAATCGCCCGATCTATCAAATAAAAAACAGCATTAACCTGATCGCTAAACGGCGTAGTGAGAAAAAAATTTGAAATGCCAGAATTAAGTTTTTTTGGTCGCCGCAACATTGCATTAAAATGCAATAACGGGCGATCAAAAGAACGTATATGCACCAAAATGCTATCATTAAAATGTCATCTTGGCACGCAAAAAATAAGCCCTCAACCGACCCCAGATCATGAAAAATGCAGATGCTACGAGTATCGGAAAATGGCGTAATTTTTTTTTTTTTTTTTTAGCAAAGTTTGGAATTTTTTTTCACCACTTAGGTAAAAAATAACCTAGTCATGTTAGGTGTCTATGAACTCGTACTGACCTGGAGAATCATAATGTCAGGTCAGTTTTAGCATTTAGTGAACCTAGCAAAAAAGCCAAACAAAAAACAAGTGTGGGACTGCACTTTTTTTGCAATTTCACCGCACTTGGAATTTTTTTCCCATTTTCTAGTACACGACATGCTAAAACCAATGATGTCGTTCAAAAATAGAACTCGTCCCGCAAAAAATAAGCCCTCACATGGCTAAATTGACGTAAAAATAAAAAAGTTAAGGCTCTGGGAAGGAGGGGAGTGAAAAACGAACACGGAAAAACGAAAAATCCCAAGGTCATGAAGGGGGTAATCACTTTCTAACGTAATAGTACGTCCATGTCGGAATCCCTCCCTTTGATGTGGGCTCCGGTGCTCAGCCTACATATTTCCCAGCACATGTCAGCTGTTTTGAACAACTGACATGTGCCTCTAAGGCCGGCTTCACACTTGCGAGTTTTACGGACGTAAGAGTGCAGAAACTACGTCCGTAAAACTCGCAAAACATATGGCACAATTATTCTCTATGCCCCTGCTCCTATCTGCCGTATTAAACTGATCAGTATTATACGGCTTTCTACGGCCGTAGAAAATTGCAGCATGCTGCGTTTGTCACCATATTGCGCAAATAAAACGTCAATGAAAGTCTATGGAAGCCCCAAAAATACGGATCATACACGGACCAGCAGTGTGACTTGCGAGAAATACGCAGCGGTGTTAGCGAGAAAAGCCGGTAATTCATTGCGGTGTACAGTAAAATCACACTGACAGCTTCCAGTAGAATAGGTAGAATAAATGTGTACACATAGAATAGGTATATATACAGTTAGGGCCAGAAATATTTGGACAGTGACACAAGTTTTGTTATTTTAGCTGTTTACAAAAACATGTTCAGAAATACAATTATATATATAATATGGGCTGAAAGTGCACACTCCCAGCTGCAATATGATAGTTTCCACATCCAAATCGGAGAAAGGGTTTAGGAATCATAGCTCTGTAATGCATAGCGTCCTCTTTTTCAAGGGACCAAAAGTAATTGGACAATGGACTCTAAGGGCTGCAATTAACTCTGAAGGCGTCTCCCTCGTTAACCTGTAGTCAATGAAGTAGTTAAAAGGTCAGGGGTGGATTCCAGGTGTGTGGTTTTGCATTTGGAAGCTGTTGCTGTGAGCAGACAACATGCGGTCAAAGGAACTCTCAATTGAGGTGAAGCAGAACATCCTGAGGCTGAAAAAAAAGAAAAAATCCATCAGAGAGATAGCAGACATGCTTGGAGTAGCAAAATCAACAGTTGGGTACATTCTGAGAAAAAAGGAATTGACTGGTGAGCTTGGGAACTCAAAAAGGCCTGGGCGTCCACGGATGACAACAGTGGTGGATGATCACCGCATACTTAATTTGGTGAAGAAGAACCCGTTCACAACATCAACTGAAGTCCAGAACACTCTCAGTGAAGTAGGTGTATCTGTCTCTAAGTCAACAGTAAAGAGAAGACTCCATGACAGTAAATACAAAGGGTTCACATCTAGATGCAAACCATTCATCAATAACAAAAATAGACAGGCCAGAGTTAAATTTGCAGAAAAACACCTCAAGAAGCCAGCTCAGTTCTGGAAAAGTATTCTATGGACAGATGAGACAAAGATCAACCTGTACCAGAATGATGGGAAGAAAAAAGTTTGGAGAAGAAAGGGAACGGCACATGATCCAAGGCACACCACATCCTCTGTAAAACATGGTGGAGGCAACGTGATGGCATGGGCATGCATGGCTTTCAATGGCACTGGGTCACTTGTGTTTATTGATGACATAAGAGCAGACAAGAGTAGCCGGATGAATTCTGAAGTGTACCGGGATATACTTTCAGCCCAGATTCAGCCAAATGCTGCAAAGTTGATTGGACGGCGCTTCATAGTACAGATGGACAATGACCCCAAGCATACAGCCAAAGCTACCCAGGAGTTCATGAGTGCCAAAAAGTGGAACATTCTGCAATGGCCAAGTCAATCTCCAGATCTAAACCCAATTGAGCATGCATTTCACTTGCTCAAATCCAGACTTAAGACGGAAAGACCCACAAACAAGCAAGACCTGAAGGCTGCGGCTGTAAAGGCCTGGCAAAGCATTAAGAAGGAGGAAACCCAGCGTTTGGTGATGTCCATGGGTTCCAGACTTAAGGCAGTGATTGCCTCCAAAGGATTTGCAACAAAATATTGAAAATAAAAATATTTTGTTTGGGTTATGTTTATTTGTCCAATTACTTTTGACCTCCTAAAATGTGGAGTGTTTGTAAAGAAATGTGTACAATTCCTACATTTTCTATCAGATATTTTTGTTCAACCCTTCAAATTAAACGTTACAATCTGCACTTGAATTCTGTTGTAGAGGTTTCATTTCAAATCCAATGTGGTGGCATGCAGAGCCCAACTCGTGAAAATTGTGTCACTGTCCAAATATTTCTGGCCCTAACTGTATATATATATGTCAGTGAGACACACACTTATATATATATATATATATATTAATATTTCTTCCAGCGCTAGACAGCTTTAAAGCCGGTAATTCAATTACCGGCTTTTGCTTTCTCCTTCCTAAACCCGACATGATATGAGACATGGTTTACATACAGTAAACCATCTCATATCACCATTTTTTTTTGCATATTCCACACTCCTAATGTTAGTAGTGTGTCTATGCAAAATTTGGCCGTTCTAGCTAGTAAATTAAGGGGTTAAATGGCGGAAAAAATTGGCGTGGGCTCCCGCACAATTTTCTCCGCCAGAGTAGTAAAGCCAGTGACTTAGGGCAGATATTAATAGCCTGGAGAGGGTCCATGGTTATTGCCCCCCCCCCCTGGCTAAAAACACCTGCCCCCAGCCACCCCAGAAAAGGCACATCTGGAAGATGAGCCTATTCTGGCACTTGGCCACTCTCTTCCCATTCCCGTGTAGCGGTGGGATATGGGGTAATGAAGGGTTAATGCCACCTTGCTATTGTAAGGTGACATTAAGCCAAATTAATAATGGAGAGGCGTCAATTATGACACCTATCCATTATTAATCCAATACTAGTAAAGGGTTTAAAAAATACACAAACACATTATTAAAAATTATCTTAATGAAATAAAAACAAAGGTTGTTTTAATATTTTATTGAACGCCCAATCCAATCACTGAAGACCCTCGTTCTGTAACAAAAAACCATAATAAACCAACAATATCCTTACCTTCCGCAGATCTGTAAAGTCCAACGATGTAAATCCATCTGAAGGGGTTAAAATATTTTGCAGGCACGAGCTTTGCTAATGCAACGTTGCTCATGTCTGCAAAATCCCGGAGAATGTAGGTAAAGTAGGTCATTGACCTATATTTACCTGCATTTGCGGTGAGGCGCCCTCTGCTGGCTGTTCCTAGATCGTGGGAACTTTCCTAGAAAGCTCCCTGGCTCGAGTTCATATGAGGACAACCAGCAGATTTTCTGCATTGCTATGTCGCCAACCGCAGGGTGGCACTCACAGAAATGGCATCAACATCCATAGAGGTATCAAGGACACAACTGGCTGTCATGCCGATGCACCACTGACCCCCAATCGTGTGATGGGGGTCAGCGGTGCGCGTATTTCCAGCCCGATGGGCAGAAGCGCCTGCTAAATGCTGCTGTCATAGTTTGACAGCGGCATTTAACTAGCTAATAGGCGTGGGCGGATCATTATTCCACCTCCGCCTATTGTGGGCTTGGAGGTGGGCTCACCGCCGGAGCCCACCTCAAAGCGGGGCTTCTGATGTCAGACATACTATCCCACCCGACATCAGAAAAGCGTTAATTGCTGCTGTCAATCTCTCGGGAAGTGCCCCAGAAATCCTGTCCATCGGTGACCCCGTTACCATGCTTAATTCTAAAACTCTGGGCAAAACCGTCAATGAAAAAGACCTGGGAGTATGGGTGGATGACAAACTCACATTTAGTGGCCAGTGTCAGGCATCTGCTACAAAGGCAAATAAAATAATGGGATGCATTAAAAGAGGCATAGATGCTCATGAGGAGAACATAATTTTACCTCTATACAAGTCACTAGTTCGACCACACTTAGAATACTGTGCACAGTTCTGGTCTCCGGTGTATAAGAAAGACATAGCTGAACTGGAGCGGGTGCAGAGAAGAGCGATCTTATGTTAATGTATAAATATATGAGGGGACAGTACAAAGACCTTTCTGATGATCTTTTTAATCATAGACCCGAGACAGGGACAAGGGGGCATCCTCTATGTCTGGAGGAAAGAAGGTTTAAGCATAATAACAGACGCGGATTCTTTACTGAAAGAGCAGTGAGACTATGAAACTCTCTGCTGTATGATGCTGTAATCAGTAATTCATTACTTAAATTTTAGAGTGGACTCGATGCCTTTCTTGAAAAGTGTAATGTTGCAGGGTATATATACTAGATTCCTTGATAGGGTGTTGATCCAGGGAACTAGTCCGTGTGTGAAGTTGGGAACAACTTTTTTCCCCAGTGTGGAACTTACTTTTTGCCACATAAGGTTTTTTTTTTGCCTTCCTCTGGAACAGCATCTTAGGGCATGTTAGGTTAGGCTATGGGTTGAACTAGATGGACTTAAAGTCTTCCTTCAACCTTAATAACTATGTTACTATGTATGTGATCGTGGGCCACCGATGTGTTGGCATGACATTCAGAGATCTCTAGCAGACCTATATGGTTGTTATAGCCAGATTGCTTTGAGCAAGCTCATAGCAAATGAGAATATGTGCTACGTACAGGCATTTCATCATCGCCTGTTTGTAGCTGAGCCTATTAGAAAACTACAGCTTCAAGTCTTCCATGGAGACTACTAAACCATGCAAAGAGTAAAAAAAAAGTTTTTAAAAATATTTTTTCAAAAATGAAAAAAACATAAAGGTCAAATCACCCTCCTTTCACCCCATTCAAAATAAAACAATAAAAAAAATGAAACATACACATATTTGGTAGTTCAGAATCACCAGATATCAATATAAAAAAAATTAACCTGATCGCTAAACGGTATAACGAGAAAAAAAGTAAACACACCAGAATCACATTTTTTTGGTCGCCGCTACATTGCAATAAAATGCAATAACAGGCGATCAAAAGATCGTATCTACACCAAAATGATATAGATAAAAATGTCAGCTTGGCATGCAAAAAATAAGCACTCACCCTGCCCTAAATCATGAAAACTGGAGACACTACAGGTCTCGGAAAACAGCACCATTTTGGATTTTTTTTCATCACTTAAATAAAAAAGAACCTGTACATGTGTCTGCAGTGAACTCGTAATGACCTGGAGAATCATAATGGCAAGCCAGTTTTAGCATTTAGTGAACATGGTAAAAAAAAAAAAAACAGTTGTGGAATTGCACTTCTTTTGCAATTTCACCGCACTTTTAATTTTTTTCCTGTTTTAGAGTGCACGAAATGTTAAAATTAGTGATGAGTGAATAGCATTGTTGCTCGGGCCTCTGAGCATTTTGCAGTGCTCAGATATTTAGTTTTCCTTGCCTCAAATGCATGATTTACGGCTGCTAGCCAGGCTGAATACATGTGGGAATTCCCTAACAAACAAGCATTCCTCATATGTATTCAGCCTGGCTAGCAGCCGTAAATCATGCAGCTGAGGCAACGAAAACTAAATGTCCGGTGACCCGAGCAACAATGCTATTCGATCATCACTAGTTAAAATCAATGCTGTCGTTTAAAAGTACAACCTGTCTCGCAAAAAACAAGCTCTTACGTGGCCACTGCCGAAAAAGAAACAAAAAAACTTAAATGCCACCGCCTGAAAAAACTGAGGTTTTCCCAATCTTGGACCCAGGTGTCATCACCCATAAATTAGTCATCAGCCTCACCTCATGATCACGGGTGCTCTTCAGACGGAAAAATAGACAATATCACTGTTGTATACGAGAAAAAGGAGAAGGCAAATCTCAACTTTATTCAATCTTCATTTAAAAGTTCCATGGCCGGGGGAGTGAGAAAAGGAGCTCTTGTGAGCAGGTGCAAACGACGGCCGTTTCGCGCTGTGCTTGCGATTCTACGGGTCAGCATGGCCACATTGATGGAAATATAAAAAAAGTTATTGCTCTGGGAAGCAGGGGAGCAAAAAATGGAAACACAAAAACGGAAATGGGCTGTAATGTGAAGGGGTTACACTAGCATTGTGTATATGTGTAAATATCAACAGTATTATCTATGAGTCCATAGCACAATGCAAATCAAGATTGCAAAGATGAAAAAGCCATTGTGGAAAGCACACCATATGGTCAAGGTAATGTATCAATAATATTACATACAGCTCTGGCAAAAATTTAGAGACCACTGCAAAATGTTCAGTTTGCTTGATTTTTCTCTTTATAGGTATATTTTTGAGTAAAATGTAAACTGTTCATTTATTCTATAAACTACTGACAACATGTCTCCGAATTTCCAAGCAATAAATTTTGAATTTATTTCCTGAAAGTGAGAAATGGTCAAAATAAAAAAAACAGTGCTTTCAGACCTCAAACAATGCAAAGATGCAAAGAAAACAAGTTCATAATCATTTAGAAACAACAATACTAATGTTTTAACTCAGGAAGAGTTTAGAAATCAATATTATGTGGAATAACCATGATTTTTTAATCATAGCTTTCATGTGCCTGGGCATGCTTTCCACCAGTCTTTCACACTGCTTTTGGGTGACTTTATGCCACTCCTGGTACAAAAATGTAAGCAGTTCTTCTTTATTTGATGGCTTGTGATTATCCATCTTCCTCTTGATTATATTCAAGACATTTTCAATGGGGTTCAGGTCTGGAGATTGGGCTGCCCATGACAGGGTTTTGATGACACTATTAATGAAGGTATTACCTATTTTTGCATGTGGAGGCATATTACTCAGAACAGATCTGTCACCCCTCCTCGCCCCACTGCACGTTTCGCAGTCGTCTTTCTTTATTATACAGGATGGCGGACATTATACCAAATTGGGTAACATTGCAACAGGATGGGAGAGATATCAGGATGGGGAACATTATATCAAGATGGCGGACATTATACTAGGATGGAGGACATTCTATCAGGAAAAGGGATATTATACTATGATTGACACATTATCCCTCCGTCACATACAATATTCGGACTAACGAGTTCACATACAATGTGCCTGTCAGGCGCCTGCTGGAAAAATACCTATAATATCTAATGTTTGCAATTTCAGTGCTCTAAAAGTGATCAGTGACCTTCATAGGGATGTAATAAAAGAGACTACACATAATCAGTTGCAAAAAAAAACATTTACTTAACATAAAACTAATAACTATGAAATACAAACTTTTCAAAACTCCAGCCAAATAGTCCCCAGTTCGACTCTCTCAAAAAAATGTACAAAGAAAATTTTTGAACACAAACTTAATTTTAAGGTACCTTAAGTACTATTAAAAACATATTCAATCAGAAGTAGATGCTGAGGTTTCCCCAGAAAACTCACACTTGCAGAGCAAATAGCAAGAATTACACACCATTTTTGCATGTGTCAGGCAAATTGCTTTATGACATTTGAGACATTCATAATTTGAAAGCCTTCTGGTTCTGCTTTCCGTTTGGCAGGTGGTGCATCTCCTTCTTTTGTGAGGTGGTGCAGATGGTGACTTTTCACCATCATCTTCTGGGCGGAACCTTTTGAGCTGAACTTGAAGGCGAGAGGGGATACCGATTGTTTTCACGCTTCTCCTGCGTAGCTCTCCAAGTACTAGTTCATGGGCCAATTTTTTCAGATACAATCGTCTACGGAGTGGTTCAAGCTTGTTTTCAAGATAAATTACTTGTGAATTTATACCACCCAAATTCAACATAGCAAAAAATATGACCATTGGCCAGCGTTTGATGTTTCTGCTGACGTTGAAAGTGGAGCACATCTGATCTGCTGTATCCACACCCCCTTTGGTGGCATTGTAAAATGTAATTATCTCCGATTTTTTTTCTGCCCCAGTCCCAGGATCGATGGCAGCATCATCATGAAGTGTTGATAGAAGAAGTACTATTTTTTTGGCATGTGGTACATAGGAAACTAAAGCCTTTCCATTATGGAATGCAAACATACTGCTGTACTGTTGTCTCTCTTTCACACTTACAAACTGTGGCGGCAATTCCCTTTTGTTTTTTCTTACAGTTCCCACATATGACAGCTTCTGAATTTTCAGATAATCAATCAGATCACAACTTGTAAACCAATTGTCAGCTGTAATATTGCGACCCGATCCAAATAAGGGTTCAGCCAGTCTTTTTACAACATCAATGGGTTTGTTGCTCACACAGTAAGGACCTTCTGGTTGTTTTCCTGCATAAACTTCCAGGTTGTAAGTGTAGGTCTTACTGGCATCAACAAGGGCATAAATTTTTATTCCATATTTGTTTGGCTTTGATGGAATATATTGACGAAAGGCACATCTACCACGAAAACCAGGGAGCATTTCGTCAATAGTGAGATTCTCTCCAGGGTAATAACTTTGTTTACAGTTTACAACAAATCTTTGAAATATATCACGAATTGGAGCAAGTCGGTCATGTGTTTTGCGTTCGGTTCGGGTAGTTCTGTCGTCAAACCGAAGGCAATGAATTAGAATCTTGAATCTGTTTATGGACATAACAAGGCTAAATTTTTCAACTCCATCCCCATCTTTACCCCAAAGTTCCTCCAAACTTTGTCTATTTGCCCTATAAGCTCCTGCAAGGTACAGTAATCCAAAAAAAGCACGCAGTTCTATTTCATCTGTGGGCTTGATGGTTCTGTTGCAGATGTACTTGTCCTTTATAATGTCTATATATTGGTTGGTATATGTGACAATAGAGTCCAGAATGTCATCTGTAAATATACTGTTCCAGCATTCAACTGCAGTTTTTGCATTACGTGCAGTTCCTATTACTGCAGGAAGGTGAGTAATAATGTTTAAAGGTTCCCTACGTTTTTTCTGGAATGGCTTCTTGTTCCATTTAGTATTTTTATCTTTTCCAATATAATATGATCCAACTTCTTCATCCTCACCACTGTCACCATCTTGCTCTGTTTCAGAATCCAGGACACATTCTTCCACCTCATCATGAGAATCAATCTCACTTTCCTCTCCTAAATCCTCATTCAGTGTGAGGTCTCTATCATCTAACAGCATGTTTGTTACTTCCTCAACATCAAGTTGTTTGGATAAATTGTACATTTTCCTCTCCATTTCAGCGGATAATCTGAAGCAAAAGAAGGAATATGTTAGGGAACTACTGTATATGCCTGAGCAGCACACTTTCTTTTATAAAATCTCCCTTATTTGTATGAAATATCCTCACATTTTGTGCTATACATTCATAAAACAAGCTAAATAAACTATTGTGATGAATAAAAACATAAAATACCAACCTTACTGAATGTGACGTATTCACATACAATGAGCCTGAGAGATCTGTGCAGCTATATCCTCTCCCCTGAAGCTCTGAAATCCAACTGTGATATCAGGTTTCACAGACCTTCAAAAGACAGGAGACTACCTGGAGGGAGGGGGATTCCTCACAATCTGGTGAGGAAGGAGAAATGAAAGTAAAAGAGAAGCGCCTGTCAGATCAGTTGTATGTGACGGAGGGTTATACCAGGATTGGTGACATTATATCAGGATGGGTGACATTATACCAGGATGGGTGACATTACATTAGGATGGGTGACATTATATTAGAATGGGGTACATTATACCAGGGTGGCGGACATTATGCCAGGATGTCGGACGTTATATCAGGATGGGGGACATTTTATCAGGGTGGGTGACATTATACCAGGATGGGGACATTATAACATGATAAAGTACATTATATCATAATGGCAGCCATTATACCAGAATGGCAGACATTATTTCTGAATTGGGGATAATTTACCAGGCTGAGGACATTATATCAGGTTGGGTGACATTACAGTGGGGGAAATAATTATTTGATCCCTTGCTGATTTTGCAAGTTTATCATTTTAAAGGTAAATTAATTTTAACATTGAGAGATAGTATATCAAAAATAAAATCCAGAAAATCACATCGTATAAATTATATAAATTTATTTGCATTTTGCAGTGAGAAATAAGTATTTGATCCCTCTGGCAAACAAGACTTAATGCTTGGTGGCAAAACCCTTGTTGGCTAGCACAGCAGTCAGACATTTTTGTAGCTGATGATGAGGTTTGCTCACATGTCAGAAGGAATTTGGGTCCACTTCTCTTTGCAGATCATCTCTAAATCATTAAGATTTTGAGGCTGTCGATTGGCAACTCGGAGCTTCAACTCCCTCCATAAGTTGGACTGGCTAGGCTACTTCATGACCTTAATTTGCTTCTTTTTAAGCCACTCCTTTGTTGCCTTGGCTGTACATTTTGAGTCATTGTCTTGGTGGAATACCCAGCCACAACCCATTTTTAATGTCCTCGCGGAGGGAAGGAGGTTGTCACTCAGGATTTTACGGTACATGGCTCCATCCATTCTCTCATTGATGCAGTGAAGTAGACCTGTGCCCTTAGCAGAGAAACACCCCCAAAACATAATGTTTTCACCTCCATGCATGACAGTGGGGATGGTAGTCTTTGGGTCATATTCAGGATTTCTTTTCCTCCAAACATGGCAAGTTAAGTTAATGTCAAAGACCTATCTATATAGTCTATTAACGATATATTTTTTATATGGGAAAAGGATGAGGACTCATTAAACCAGTTTTTAATTGATATAAATAAAAATGATTTTTATCTTCAGTTCTCCGCTATTACCAGTAAAACTAATATACATTTTTTTGATTTAAATATTTTTGATGATGAGGGCAATATTCAGACATCCACGGATATCAAACTGACAGACTCAAACAGCTTCATTTCAATGGGCAGCTGCCATCTACCAAGATGGCTTCTTAATGTCCCACACAGCCAATTTATGAGATCTAACCGAAATTGCTCTAATAATTCAGATTATGACAGGGAAACTAATACCCTTATTGGGAAATTTTTAAATAAGGGTTACGATCACCAGCATTTGCTAGTAACACGGGACAGTGTTCGAGATATCCCTAGAGAACAACTTCTTTGTGACTCGATAAAAAACACTAAAGATGCTGCCAACAAAGCAGATTCAATGTCCATCCCAATCATTATCCAATACAATTCCAATATTAAAATATTCAAAAAAATTGTTAATAAACATTGACCTCTCCTAAAAGATGACAAGGTGATTGGGGATAAGTTACTAGACCACCCAAGTTATGTCTTCAGGAAAGCATGCAACTTGAGCACAATTATTGCCCCCACAACACGCAATTTCGCTCCATCGGATGAATATGTAGGACCTTTCAAACAATCCATAAAAGGTTTTTTCCTTGCCAGAAGTGCAAAATGTGTAAGTCACTGCATCTGTCAGATTACAGACTTTATTACATGCACCACACAAGGGGTAATATATGCGATCGAATGCCCTTGCAGTAAAATGTATGTGGGACGCACAAAACGTGCAAGAGAATTAACGAGCACCTACACAATATAAAAAACAAATATGATGAACATCCTTTGTCAAAACACTTCGTAGCCTGCCACGGGGGGTCCCTACAAGGGGTTAAAGTAACAGGCATTAAGGTGGTCAAAAGGGATTGGCGCAATGGGGATTATCTTAAACAGATGTCTAGAGAAGAAACCAGATTGATCTTTGAATTGGACACTCTTAGACCCAAGGAGTTAAATAATGAAGTTGAGTTGTTTGCTTTTGATTAAAACTTACAAATATGACCATGATGAACGGAGGGTATTTAAAGCCCTGTGACACAGGGGAGCCAACCCTGATGAAGGAATCCGTTGTAATTCTGAAATGCGTTGGCTGTTGGCTCCTTCCAGACACCGTACTGCATACAGGGGCACCACCTGACCGAGCTAGTCACGTGACCCGAATGTTACGCAGGTTCGGCAAACTGCTGCTTAGTAAAGCGAAGCACCACGAGTGCCTGTCACCGGCTGGGACAGTGTGCTCAGGACTCTCCTACAAGCTGAACACCTAGGAAAAAAGAGATAAGTACTACTCCATTATTTTTTACTAAAAAGGACTATTTTCTCCTCGGAAACAGCGTGTACCTTAATTACAGGTACCTTTCTTTCATTTATCAGAACTCCTGCCGTTTTTACTGCACCAGTCCAGGAGGTATATCCTCCACTAAGTTCGAATTTACCCCTTTTCTGTGTTAGTCCTCTCACATTAACCTGCAAACAGCAGAGCATGATCCACATATAGATATACTTATTCTAGTATTTTCTAATTACCGCATATTATTTGGTTAATAGGTGTGTATACTAAATACCCTGTTTTCTCACTCTAGTTGAGTCTACACACATCCTTGAAATTGCCTTTCTCAGCATACAGCGTCAGACAGTCCCCTGTATACCAAAAAGGTAATTATTCATAAAAACCTCTTGTACATATTGGTATCTTAACAAGTGCATATTATTTCTAAGCGCGGGTATTATATTATATATCCTAATGTCAAAGACCTCAATTTTTGTCTCATCTGACCACAGCACCTTCTCCCAATCACTCATAGAATCATCCAGGTGTTTATTGGCAGACTTCAGATGGGCGTGCACATGTGACTTCTTGAGCAGGAGAACCTTGCAGGCACTACAGGATTTTAAACCTTTTTGGCGTAATGTGTTACACATGGTTTTCTTGGTCAGTAACAAGTTCCCCCTATGTAGTTTTAGGGTAAGTTCACACAGGGCATTTTTGCTGCGTTATTTTTCTCCAGCAAAACCTGATCATCTTGGCAGGAAAGAAACTGAGTCCAAAACACAAGTTTAGGATGCGTTTTTTGCAGCGTTTTTGCTGCATTTTTGCCACGTTTTATTTCATGCTTTTTTTTATTTTTGTACATGCCAATAAAGTTGAGTACACACAGAGAAAAAAAACTACTTCCTGTAGATAGATAGAATGAATAGATTGATAGAATAGATTGAATGAATAGATATATTGATAGAATATATCGATTGATAGAATATATCGATTGAAAGAATATAGATTGATAGAATAGATAGACTGATAGAATAGATAGATAGAATAGATACAATACCTGCTTTATCCTCTTCCCTGGCATTTTCTCACGGTGTAGAGGTTACCTCAGGTCAGGCTGTAAGGGAGCGCAGGCTCGGTGACGTCCACTAGTTACTGAGCCTGCGCCCGCTCCATCTCATTCATTCCCCAGTCGCATACAGCCGGGAGTGGTCGCATTAGCAGCGCTCCCGGTTGTAAGCTTTATCTCCCCCAGATACTGCGTGGAACACTCGTCATATCGGACTACAACGGATCATGGAGTATACTTTTGCTTTTTTATTTTATTTTTATTACAGAAGATCGAATGGCAGAACAATAAAAAGATGGTCAAAACTATGTGGTGTTTTATTTCATTAAAAGACTTTGCTGCATGTGTTTGTTTATTATAACCTTTGCTATAGGATTAGTAAAGGATAGGGGTCTTATTGATGCCTCTCCATTACTAAGGCTGGTTTCACATTGGCGTTTTTTCGGGTGCGTTTTTGCGGTAAAAAACGCAAAAAAACGCATGGTGAAAAAACGCATGTAAACGCGTGTAAACGCTGCGTTTTTTTGACGCATGCGTTTTTGCATGTGGTGAAAAAAAGCGGCGTTTTGACGCGTTTACATGCGTTTTTACATGCGTTTGCGTTTTTTAAATGCATGCTGAGAAATGTGTGACAGCTGCCAATCATCAAAATAAAGTAAAAAAACCCACTATAAACAGAAATAGTTAAGGTTAGGGTTAGGGATAGGGGTAGGGTTAGGTTCCCTTTATCACCTTTATATTGGGGGGTGGCATATCAGTGTGTTTTCTGTTTTTTTAATAAAAAAACGCATGCGTTTTTTACCGCAAAAAACGCATGCACCAAAAAACGCATGCGTCCCCATTGACTCCAATGTATTTTTTGACCCAAAAAAAACGCATGAAAACGCATGCGTTTTTTTTTGGTCCAAAAAACGCTTCTAAAAATACTACAAGTAGCATTTCAGAAAATGAACGCATGCAGTAAAAAAACGCATGCGTCAAAAAACGCGACCAAACGCGTACACAAAAAAACGCATGCGTTTTCAATGTTAAATATAGGAAAAAAAAACGCATGCGTTTTTTTGAAAAAAAACGCTGCAGACAAAAACGCAAGTGTGAAACCACCCTAAGGCAGTTTAATTAACCCCTCATTACCCCGCTTGCCACTGCTACAGGGCAAGTGGGAAGAGCCGGGCACAGCACCAGAATTGGCGCATCTAATAGATGTGCCTTTTCTGGGCAGCTGCGGGCTGCTATTTTTAGGCTGGGGGGCCTATATCAATGGCCCCTTACCAGCCTGAGAATACCAACCCCCCGCTATGAGCTTTAGCAAGGCTGGTTGTCAAAAATGGGGGGGACACCACGCCATTTTTAAAAATTATTTTAATAATTTTAAAAAAGTGTGAGGATCCCTCTACCCTCTATTCTTGATAACTAGCCTTGCTGAAGCTGACAGCTGGGGGTGGCAGCCCCCAGCTGTGAGTTCTGTCTGGCTGGTTATCAAAATTAGGGGGGAACCCACGCCATATTTTTTTTTACATTTATAGCGCAAGAGCAACAGATGAAAGCTCACATCCGCCGCTCCTGCTGCCACTGTTATTAGTGGCTGTAGGTGTCAGATGATGGGATCAGTAGTCCCATCAGTTGACACCAGTGATCCGAGGTGAAGTTTACACCTCCGATCACAGCTGAGTGCACCCGCTGTCTTCTAACAGCGTGGGAGCCGCAGCTCTCTGAATGGCAGGGATAATGGTGTTTGCCGCGCTGTCATGCATATGACAGCATGTCAAACACTGTATTGTCAGACCCCCCATTCAGGTGAATGGGGATTAGGTCTGCTCTCTTGGATGAGAGGCTGCATGGACGCATCATGCAGCCTGCCATCTAGATGTAGCAGAGCCAAGTATGACGTCACATCCGGCTCTTCTTGACTTCTCTGCAGCAAATACACTGCAAGAAAAGTCAATCTTGTGTATTTGCAGCGTTTTTTCACCATCCATTTCAAGTCAAAGGGTGAAAAATGCTGAAAAAACACTGAAAAAATGCTGGAAGAAGTGACATGCCTTATGTAAAAAAAAAACCACTGCAAAGCACAAAATACGGACCTCACAAAAACCCAATGTGTGTGCATGAGATTTCTGAAATCTCACAGGCTTTGCTGGCACTGTAAAAAGCAGCTGAAAATTAGCATAAAAACAGCAAAAAAAGTAGCAAAAATGCCCTGTGTGAACTTACCCTTAGGCTGATCTCTCACCTTCCTCATAATCAAGGATACCCCACGAGGTGAGCTTTTAAATGGTGCCCCAGATCAATGTTGATTGACAGTCATTTTGTATTTCTTCCATTTTCTTACTATTGTACCAACAGTTTTCTCCTTTTCACCCTGTGTCTTACTTATAGATTTTATAGCCCATTCCAGCTTTGTACATGTCTATGATCTTGTCCCTGACATCCTTAGAAAGCTCTTTGGTATTGCCCATGTTGTAGAGGTTAGAGTCTTACTGATTAATTGAGTCTGTGGACAGGAGTCTTTTATAAAGGTGACTAGTAACAAGATGATTACGAGCTTCTATCTGGTGTGGAAGAGCCAGAACTCTTAATGGTTGGTAGGGGATCAATACTTATTTCTCACTGCAAAATGCAAATACATTTATATAATTTATACAATGTGATTTTCTAGATGATATTTTTGATATTCTATCTCTCAACGTTAAAGTTAACCTACCCTTAACATTATAGACTGTTCATGTCTTTGGCAGTGGGCAAACTTGCAAAAACAGCAAGGGATCAAATAATTATTTCCTCCACTCTATATCAGGATGGCAGACTTTATACCAGATGGGGGACAATATACAAGGAAGAGGGACATTGTATCAAGATATCGGACATTAAGTCAAGATGGCGTATATTATATCCGAGTGTCAGACTCTATAACAGGATGGTGGACATTATACCAGGATGGAGGAAATTATATCAGGATGGGTGACACTATATCCAGATGGCGGAAATTATGAAAGGATGGTGGACATTATATCAAGATGGCAGGCATTATACCATGATGAGGGAAATTATATCAGGATGGAGGACATTATATCAGAAAGGGTGAAATTATATCAAGATAGCGGGACATTGCATCAGGATGGGTGACATTATGCAAGGATAGGGGACATTAAACCAAGATGGAGACATTATACCAGGGTGGGTGTGTCGTAGCTGTTTTTCGTTCTGACCCAAATGTCAGCTGACAGATCACCAGTGAGACCAAATTGTGGAGTTACGCCCGCCATTTTACAAGCGCGCTTGGAGACAAAAAGACACCTCACACATATCCTGTGAGCAAGTCACTTTTATCTGAAGTAAAAGAGCAAGAAGCAATATTTTATACCATTTACAACATATGTGATTCTCAATGCAATTCATGTAGCCCCCACCATCACCCAGGGTCATACTGACCTTTATTCTCTCACGTACCCGGAGCATGTTGTGACTGACTATTGGGAACATACATGATAAGAAGTACAGTCTCCTTGAAGAGGAGACCGTCAGACTACTGAGTCAACAGATTCTAGTAATTCTAACACTTAAAGGCAAAAGGCACTTAAAGGCAAGGTAGTTAAAGGCAAACTATTAACCCTTCTATATCAATTTCCCCCTTTTGTAAATGGTATAACCTCTGCTACGGGGTCAGCTGATGTCCACAAAGGAGCTACTGTCTCATGGGTCTAGTACCCACAAGGGGAATTCCTACCTGCTTCACCCATCCACCCTCAGTGTGGACACTCACCTCCCCAGTCAACAGTGGCCATACGGGGCCTATGATATACTACAGAAGGTTCAGCCTTAGGGTTTTTTTCTACACATACATTATTCCATAGCTTAGGTAATACATATATTAGCGCTTTTATGGCTACATAAAACAATAAGCAAAGCAACAAAATTTGCATACAAGTCTGTAAAATACCAAAAATAATCCATCCCGCTAGGCCGCTAAGCCAATTGGCTGGATTTAAAAAGGAGTCTCTATATTGTATTAGTCTCATTAAGAGCCTTAAGGAACCACGAAAATCTGAGTCTATATATCAGGATGGCAGACATTATACCAGAATGAATGACATTATATCAGGATGGGTGACTTAATACCGTGATAGTGGATATTATATCAGCATGGTTTAATAACCACAGCATAGCTCATTAGCTGAGCTGTGCTGTCAGCATAGGGAAGAGGCCAAACTAACACTGATTGGCTGTGCTTCGGCCAATCAGTGTTAACCTTATCAATGGCAACACAGATCTCCCTGTTTTTTCCAGGTGCGGTAGAGCAGTGATCAGTATACAGCAGGATTGATTAGAGTTCTGATGAGTATGAGAAGTGAGCTGCAGTCTGCAGCAGAAGAGAGATTCAATGACCTGTCCACTACTCTTCCGGGATGTCTAATGCTGAGAGAAGCTGTGGACAGTAATTAAAAGCACTAACACGTGTAAGCTGCCATGCTTTCAGGTCATGTGCTAGTGCCACTGAGTATTTTCACCACTCCTCCCAGCATTAGACATCCCAGAATAGCGGTGCAGCACGGGCCACTGAATCTCTCTTCAGCTGCAGAATGGAAGATCATTTCTCATATTGACCAGAACACTGATAAATCATTCTGGATCATTATCACTGCTCTATGGCACCTGGAACAACCAGGGAGAGTGATGCAGCCGTTGGTGAATCTCTCTTCTGCAGACTGCAGCTCATGTGCACTGCCACACTGCAATGGCTCAGGATGTGCCTGCGTTACTCTATTCTATTCCCCAGACGGATGGACTCTTCTAAGTTATCCCCATATAACAAGCTCACGCTTCCATATGCTGTATTTCAGTAATTCAGATACACTGCAACCTTGTGATAAAGACCCAGAACGGGTTGAAAGGCCTTCCTTATTTTGTTGCTAATCTGTTTTTAACTTGTTCATGCTTCTTTGATGTATACCAATCAATAAAATATCTTGAACATATCGACTTTGAGAGTTCAGTGAATATTCCTTTCAACTGAACAGAACACTGTACCAATCAGCCGGCATTTTATCACTGCTGTAGCTGTGTGACCCTCTGCCTTAATAGTCTATATAGGGGAATAAGGGACTATCCTTCTTAGCCACACAGAAGAAGCCAGTACTGGCAAGAGGGGAGGACTTATGGATGAATCCCTTAGCTAAATTCTCTTGGATGTAATCAGACATCGTCTAAGTCTCGGGTAGAGATAGAGGATACACCCAGCCCCAATGTGGAGAAGAAGCAGGAAGAAAGGTCGATGGGACAGTCATAAGGTATGTGGGGTGTCAGGACCTCTGCTTTCTTTGCTCAGAAGATGTCTGCAAAGGCACAATAATGGATATGCAGAGAAGCAAGATTCAAAGGCGCCCGTCTAAGTCTCGGGTAGAGATAGAGGATACACCCAGCCCCAATGTGGAGAAGAAGCAGGAAGAAAGGTCGATGGAACAGTCCATAAGGTATGTGGGGTGTCAGGACCTCTGCTTTCTTTGCTCAGAAGATGTCTGCAAAGGCACAATAATGGATATGCAGAGAAGCAAGATTCAAAGGCACCAGATGTGGAGTCTTGAGCGTGACCTTGGCTAAGCAGCTGGATGCACAATATGGACCCCAGTGAAGTCACTGACCGCAAAACCAGCTAATTACCGGTGTGTGTGTTCGTAGCTATGAAATAGCCAGGAGAACAGAATTCATGGATCTGGGTAGCACATAGAAGTAAATTTTCTCAGTATGCAAGACTCCAGTTCTCAGCAAGTCTGGCAGCGTAATGAATTGAATAGGCTCTGCCAGGAGTTGTCCATCAATGGAGGCAGTGGTTAGAGGATAATTAAGCTGTTGAGTAGGGAGCTCAAGTTGGTGGACCAAATCCAGATGAATGAAGTTACCTGTGAACCCGGAATCCAGATGGGACAGCAGCAGAGAGGGTTGTCTCCGGCCAGATCAATGTAACTTCGGTGAGCAAATACTCTCTATAGTCATCTCTCCAGCCAACCCTAGGTGCTGGCGTTTCCAAAGTTTCCAAGTCTCGAACAGCACTGGAGATTTAAAATGTCTCCACCTCCACGATACTTAAATAGATTCTCCTTGTAGCTCCACTATCGTTCCTGCACAGAATGGTTGGCCTGCTCAATCTGCATCAGATCAGTGTCTGGCAGTGTGCGTTGAAGTACCAAAGGGATCTGGAAGTTTGGAACAAATCTGAGTGATCTTCTGGCGAGAGGAGACAGCTTTTTTCTGAACTCGCTCATGGAAGCGGAGATCTATCCCAATGGCCAGGTGTATAAGAGCGTTCAGCGAGCATTATAGATCTCTGCTAGCCAACTCATCCTTGATAAGATCAAAAAGGTCACCACCAGGACCTCTTCATTCCAAGCCAGCTCCACTGCCAAGGTACGGAAATGTAAGACATACTGGGCTATGGTATCTGTGCTCTGCCTTAGAGACAACAGGGATGAAGCAGCAGAGAAGGTACGGCCTGGGACCTTGAAAACCACACTGACCATTTCCAGGAACCTCCCTACATTGAGATTCTCTGAACCTCCCTGATTCTAAACGGGGTGTGACCATGCCAGGGCCTGTGCAGGAAGCAGAGAAACCATAAACACTGTATTTGGTACAAAGGAAAGAGGTCAGCATGGAGTCTGAAGTGGATCTTACAATGATTAGCGAAATCAAAGCTCTCCTTAGGGTCTCCATCATAGTGGGATGAAATTGGAAGCCTGGAGCTTAGCAGTTCCTCCAGAAACTGGAACATCAGGCAGTTCCCTCATAGACATTGATTGGAGAAGGATTAGCCAGATGTAGAAGAGATGGAAGGCAGGGTGGAGATTATGGAGGACAGATCCTGCAACTGGGTAGCCACCATACTGATGGTCTGCATCAGTGCATCAGCTGGTCCAAATGCTCACGGTGAGAGCAAAAATGTACAGTAGCAGTACATTTGATTTGGGGTTCGTGGGTCCCAATTTGTCAGCGGTTTCCTTGGCCTGAATATAATGTAATGGCTTACCCTGGAGAGGCATGACTAAGTGTCTACTGGGTCTTCACTAGAGCCTCTGGTGGTGACTGTAGGCTGAGGTGCCGGTAGACACCAGGTATCATTCCAGGCAGTTCCTGGGATTGCAGCAGCTGGCCAGGGGGCTCAGAGGCACAGGTCCGAGGTACAGGAGGGCAAGACAGAGGTGTAGTCAGATGGTATGTGGTCAGGTCATGGCAGACATCACAGGATCAGAGTACAAAGCTAAGGTCAGACGTCAGACAGGATGGGTAATCAAGCCGAATCAATAACGTGAGACAGATTATGGAGGAATGCATAAACGAGTGCTGGCAGGCTAGGAACCAATGTTTAGGTGAGGTTGATAACAGGGTGGAATACATTATATAAAAAGAAAAGAAAAACCAGCTCACCCTGTGTGAAGTGTGTTGAAGCGCGTACTCCAAGGGACTGCTTAAAGGAAATAATTGAAAAAAAGGAAAGTTCCAGCTTCTGTTAAGGCTTGAACTTACCAGGGTACCCATGACCCCAGCTGTGTTATACTGTATATTATACCTGTGCTGCCCTTTCCCAAGCTAGTGGATGCAACTGCTTGCTCCCTGGACACTCTTTAGCTATGCCTTTGCATACACAAGGATCTAAAACCCCTATTACCCCTTTACAAATCACTGGTCACATCTAGAATATGGGATCTAGTTTTGGGCTCCACATTTTTAAAAGGATATTCAGAAGTTAGAATCAGCGCAAAGACGGGCAACTAGATTATTACAATGGATGGAAGGCCTCTTATCTGATAAAAGGTTAGAAAAGTTACATAGTAACATAGTAACATAGTTAGCAAGGCCGAAAAAAGACATTTGTCCATCCAGTTTAGCCTATAATCTGTCAGAATAAATCCCCAGATCTACATCCTTTTAAAGAACCTAATAACTGTCAGATACAATATTGTTACGCTCCAGGAAAACATCCAGGCTTCTCTTGAACCACTCGACTGAGTTCGCCATCACCATTTCCTCAGGCAGGAATTCCAGATTCTCACTACCCTAACAATAAAGAATCCTCTTCTATGTTGGTGGAAAAACCTTCTCTCCTTCAGATGCAGAGAATGCCCCCTAGTGACCGTCACCTTCCTTGGTATAAACAGATCCTCGGAGAGATATTTGCATTGGCCCCTTATATACTTATACATGTTTATTAGATCACTTGTTTAGCTTAGAAAAAAAGACATCTCAGAGGAGATCTCATTTACATGTACTGCATAAATATATGTTTGGCAAGTACAAAACACCGGCACATGACTTATTCCTTCCAAAGACCATGCTATGGACCGGGGACACTCATTGCGGGTGGAAGAAAGGCGATTCCGTCAGCTAACTAGGAAAGGGTTCTTTATAGTTAGAGCAGTCAGAATGTGGAAGGCCCTACCACAAGAGGTAGTAATGGCAGACACTATAACAGCTTTTAACCCCTTTACCAAGGGTGGTTTGCATATTAATGACCAGGCCAATTTTTACAATTCTGACCACTGTCGCTTTATGAGGTTATAACTCTGGAACACTTGAACGGATCCCGCTGATTCTGACATTGTTTTCTCATGACGTATAGTACTTCATGAAAGTGGTAAAAATTTATTTGATAATACTTGTGTTTATTTGTGAAAAAAACTGAAATTTGGTGAAAATTTTGAAAATTTCACAATTTCCCAAATTTGAATTTTCATGCCCTTAAATCACACAGATATGTCACACAAAATACTTAATAAATAACATTTCCCACATGTCTACTTTACATCAGCATAATTTTGAAACTAAATTATTTTTGTAGGGAGTTATAAGGGTTAAAAGTTGACCAGCAATTTCTCAAACAACACCATTTTTTTTTTTGGAAACCACATCACATTTGAAGTCACTTTATGGGGTCTATATGATAGAAAATACCCAAAAGTGCCAACATTCTAAAAATTGCACCCCTCAAGGCGCTCAAAACCACATTCAAGAAGTTTATCAACCCTTGTGGTGCTTCACAGGAATTTTTGGAATGTGTAAAATAAATGAACATTTAACTTTTTTTCACAAAAAAATTACTTCAGATCCATTTTTTTTATTTTCCCAAGGGTAACAGTAGACATTGGACCCAAAAAGTTATTTTTCAATTTGTCCTGAGCACGCTGATACCCCATACGAGGGGGAACCACTGTTTGGGTGCATGGCAGAGCTTGGAAGGGAAGGAGCGCCATTTGACTTTTTCAATGCAAAATTGGCTGGAATTGACATCAGAAGCCATGTCGCGTTTGGAGAGCCCTGATGTGCCTAAACAGTGGAAACATCCCACAAGTGACCCCATTTTGGATACTAGACCCCCAAAGGAACCTATCTAGTTGTGTGGTGAGAACATTGAACCCTTAGGTGTTTCACTAAAGTTTGTAATGCCCAGGCATGGAAATAAAAAAATCATAATTTTTCCACAAATATGATCTTTTAGTCCCCAATTTTTTATTTTCCCGAGGGTAATAGGAGAAATTGGCCCTCAAAAGTTATTGAACAATTTGTCCTAAGTATGCTGATACCTCATACAGTACAGACCAAAAGTTTGGACACACCTTCTCATTTAAAGATTTTTCTGTATTTTTATGACTATGAAAATTGTACATTCACACGGAAGGCATCAAAACTATGAATTAACACATGTGGAATTATATACATAACAAAAAAGTGTGAAACAACTGAAATTATGTCTTATATTCTAGGTTCTTCAAAGTAGCCACCTTTTGCTTTGATGGCTGCTTTGCACACTCTTGGCATTCTCTTCATGAGCTTCAAGAGATAGTCACCGGGAATGGTCTTCCAACAATCTTGAAGGAGTTCCCAGAGATGCTTAGCACTTGTTGGCCAGCTCACCCCAAACCATCTCGATTGGGTTCAGGTCTGGTTACTGTGGAGGCTAGGTCATCTGGCACAGCACCCCATCACTCTCCTTCTTGGTCAAATAGCCCTTACACAGCCTGGGGGTGTGTTTGGGGTCATTGTCCTATTGAAAAATAAATGATGGTCCAACTAAACGCTAACCGGATGGAATAGCATGCTACTGCAAGATGCTGTCGTAGCCATGCAGGTCCAGTATGCCTTCAATTTTGAATAAATCCCCAACAGTGTCACCAGCAAAGCACCCCCACACATCACACCTCCTTCTCCATGCTTCACAGTAGGAACCAGGCATGTAGAGTCCATCCGTTCACCTTTTCATCGTCGCACAAAGACATGGTGGTAAGAACCAAAGATCTCAAATTTGGACTCATCAGACCAAAGCACAGATTTCCAGTGGTCTAATGTCCTTTCCTTGTGTTCTTTAGCCCAAATAAGTCTCTTCTGCTTGTTGCCTGTCCTTAGCAGTGGTTTCCTAGCAGCTATTTTACCATGAAGGCCTGCTGCATAAATTCTGCTCTAAACAGTTGTTGTAGAGATGTGTCTGCTCCTAGAACTCTGTGTGGCATTGACCTGGTCTCTAATCTGAGCTGCTGTTAACCTGCAATTTCTGAGGCTGGTGACTCGGATAAACTTATCCTCAGAAGCAGAGGTGAATCTTGGTATTCCTGGGGCGGACATCATCTGAGCCAGTTTCTTTGTAGCGCTTGATGGTTTTTGCCACTGCATTTAGGGACACTTTCAAAGTGTTCCCAATTTTTCGAACTTACTGACCTTTATTTCTTATAGTAATGATGGTCACTCGTTTTTCTTTACTTAGCTGCTTTTTTTCTTGCCATGAAACAAATTCTAACAGTCTATTTAGTAGGACAATCAGCTGTGTATCCACCAGACTTCTGCACAACACAACTGATGGTCCCAACCCCATTTATAAGGCAAGAAATCCCACTTATTAAACCTAACAGGGCACACCTGTGATGTGAAAACCATTCCCGGAGACTACCTCTTGAAGCTCATCAAGAGAATGCCAAGAGTGTGCAAAGCAGTCTTCAAAGCAAAAGGTGGCTACTGTGAAGAACCTAGAATATAAGACATAATTTCAGTTGTTTCACACTTTTTTGTTAAGTATATAATTTCACATGTGTTAATTCATAGTTTTGATGCCTTCAGTGTGAATGTACAATTTTCATAGTCATGAAAATACAGAAAAATCTTTAAATGAGAAGGTGTGTCCATACTTTTGGTCTGTACTGTATATAGGATAAAACTACTGTATCGGAACACGTCGGGGCTCGGAAGGGAAGTAGTGACGTTTTGGAATGCAGACTTTGATGGAATGGTCTGCGGGCATCATGTCGCGTTTGCAGAGCCCCTGATGTGCCTAAACAATAGAACCCCCCGCAAATGACCCCATTTTGGAAACTACACCCCCAAGGAACTTATCTATATGTGTTGCGAGATTTTTGAACCCCCAGGTTTTTCACTAAAGTTTATAACACCCAGGCGTGAAAATAAATAAATCATATGTTTTCCACAAACATGATATTTTAGTCCCAAATTTTTTATTTTCCTAAGGGTAACAGGAGAAATTTGTCCTGAGTACGCTGATACCCCATATGTTGGGGTAAACTACTGTTTTGGCGCATGGCAGAGCTTGGAAGGGAAGGAGCACTGTTTAACTTTTTCAATGCACAATTGGCTGGAATTGAGATCAGACGCCATGTCGTGTTTGGAGAGCCCCTGATGTACCTAAACAGTGGAAACCCCCCAATTCTAACTCCAACCCTAACCCTAACACACCCCTAACCCTAATCCCAACTGTAACCATAATCCTAACTTTAGCCCCAACCCTAACCCTAACCCTAACCTTAACGGGAAAATGGAAGTAAATACATTTTTTTAATTTTATTATTTTCCCTAACTAAGGGGTGATAAAGTGGGATTTGATTTGCTGTTTACAGTGGGTTTTATAGTGAGTTTTTATGTTTGACTGCTGTCACACACTAAAAGACGCTTTTTATTACAAAAAATAGTTTTTGCACCACCACATTTTGAGAGCTATAATTTTTCCATATTTTGGACCACAGAGTCATTTGAGGGCTTGTTTTTTGCGGGATGAGTTGACATTTTTATTGGTACCATTTTCGGGCACATGACATTTTTTGATTGCTTTTTATTCCAATTTTTGTGAGGCAAAATTAACAAAAACCAACAATTCATGAATTTCTTTTGGGGGGCCATCTATACCGTTTCATGTGTTGTAAAATTGATAAAGCAGTTTTGCTCTTCGCGTTAGTAAGATGACAGCGATACCTAATTTGTATAATTTTTTATTTTTCGGCGCTTTTATACAATAAAACCTATTGTATATAAAAAATAATTATTTTTGAATCGCTTTATTCTGACAGCTATAACTTTTTTATTTTTCCATTGATGGAGCTAGATGGTAGCTTGTTTTTTGTGGGACAAGATGATGTTTTCAACGGTACCATGTTTATTTATATCCATCTTTTTGATCGCGCGTTATTCCACTTTTTGTTCGGTCCTATGATGATAAAGCATTGTTTTTTCCCTTGTTTTTTTAAGAAGTTCATTAAAGGGGTTAACTATTTGGACATTTTTATAGTTACCAAGTATGTGTACTTTTATTGTTTTGATTTTTTTTTCACTCAAATATTTATTTATTCATAGAATAAATATTTATTCTTTTATTATTATTTTTTATTATTTTTAAAGATATTTGTACAATTATTTAATTTTTTTTTAATTCATTCTTAATTCACTATGGGACACTCAGTTTTTGCAGGCTGATCGCTTCTATAGCATGCAGATCTGCAAGCTACAGAAGCTGCCAGTGCTGCAACTTCTGTGCACTAACCTTAGAGACTTCCTGACATGCACTGCGCATGACAGGAAGACACTCAGATCTTGGAGACTCAGATGTCGTCATGATGACAATGAATCTCCATGGCAGTGATTGGGACCCCGCGGTGTGCAGCGGGGTCTCCGATCCAAAGGCAGAGAGGCTGTCAGCCCCTGTGCAGGCTCCGGAATGCTGCGATCATGTTTGATTGCAGTGTTCCAGGGGTTAACGTGTCGGGAGCGGTCTGTGACCGCTCCTGGCACTTAGTGCCGGGTGTCAGCTGTGAGAGCCAGCTGACACCCGGCCCCGGTCGGCCACACCCCCCCGAAGTGCAGGGCCGATCGGCAATGACGTACTATTCCGTTCAAGGGAAGTAAATCCCAGGTCACATGGATGGAATAGTACGTCCAATGCAAGAAAGAGGTTAAAAAAGGACTATTTCCTTTATACATAACATTGTGGATTATAGTTAAATTAGTGACGAAATGTACAAATGGTAGAGAAAGGTTGGACTTGATTTGATGCACTAGGTCTTTTTTCAACTACATAACTATGAAACCAATTGTAGGTTACTGTAGGCTATGCATTTCCTATAGATGTGGTTTATTCGATAAGCTTTTCTTGGCATGTCTTATGGCATCACCAATACTGTTGTACGGTAGGCCTTCCCCATAATTTACAGTAGTATCAAATATTTTCAGATGACAAGTAATTGTTATTACTAAGATTAGCACAAGAACTACATATATTTCTTTTTATTTCTTTGAACTTTGCTTGATGTTTAGAGTTAATAAGTATTCTCGATGTAAGTGTGTCTTTGGATAAAGTAAGTGAGGCTTTGCATACAGACGTGTTTCCTATGCTTAATATGTCAAGAAAAGATTAATTTTTTTTGCTTCGTTCTTAAGTTGAAACGCACAATTCCTATTTGACTATTGAATGATACTTATAAACATACCACCTACAGCGCTGTCTTCAACCTAAACTTATAATTAAGGCTCAGTTTCCTTTGTTTACCTTGGTGCATGTCACATTGTTGTTATCTACTAAACATGATAGAATACACAAGGGATGATTGATATTAATTAGAAGAAATTGAAACAGTCTTCAAATGTCAAATGTTGTTTGCTAGATATCACTGAATGAATGAACATTTTTGAAGCTATATTTCTGGAAGAAAATGAAATGTTTAATTATTTGTAATGCATAGCAGATGGAAAAACAATTCAATCTGTTAAATCAGTGTCTTCCAAAAGTAGGTACAAATATTGTTCACCAACTAATGAATAATCAGAATCCATTAAAGATATCTGGTTCATACACTTTTTATATTTACAATTGTTATCCTGTACTCTATGGCTAATAAAAAAAAAGATAAAGAGTTTTAAATAGAGATGAGTGAATCTTTTATAACTAATATTCGATGACTTTTATGAATTTGCCCCAAAATTTTTATATGAGACAAATGAGTTTGCACAAAACTCAATACTGGAAAGATTTTAATTGCTCGTAAAATACACATGGTGATAATGAAAGAGAGAGAGAACATTGCTGACCCTAAGAGCTTACACTTTACAGGTGAGAAAGAGAGGACTCTGCAGGAGAGAGAAGATATCGCTCACCATAAGAGGTTTCGCTATACTGGAAAGAGAGACTTACCCAGTGACTCTGTTGGTAGAAAATCACTCTGCCATACAAACTGTGCTCCATTTGGAACCACAGATTTCTAACGGTCCAGATATTGACCACTCCTGTGTAAGTAATGGGCGGCACGGTGCCGCAGTGGTTAGCACAGAAGCCTTGCAGCGCTGGGGTCCTGGGTTCTAATCCCATCCAGGACAACATCTGCAAAGAGTGTGTATGTTCTCTCCGTGTTTGCGTGGGTTTCCTCCGGGCACTCCGGTTTCCTCCCACATTCCAAAGACATACTGATAGGGATTTTAGATTGTGAGCCCCATTGGGGACAGTGATGATAATGTGTGCAAAACTGTAAAGCGCTGCGGAATATGTTAGCGCTATATAAAAATAAAGATTATTATTATTATTAAGTTATGACAATCCATAAGTTGTCATAGCTGCTGGACATTATGTGGAACCCTGCATGGCAATGTAAAAAGATGGTAGCCTGTTCTCCAATGCTTTAGCAGTGTGAGACATGATGCTAGACAAGTTTTTTTTATGAACCACGACTAGAATCTCAAAAAGTCTGAATACAAGTGAAACCACGAATTTCAGGAAATTCGACTTAAACTTGATCCTGCTCAAATCGACTTGCTCATCTATAGTTTTAAATTAAATTCTGCTTTAAAATAATAATAATCACTAATAATTTTATTTCTATAGCGCCAACATATTCCGCAGCACTTTACATTTTAGAGGGTACTTGTACAGATAAAAGACATTACAACATAACAATAATCACATAAATCAACAGATACCGAGAGGAATGAGGGCCCTCCTCGCAAGCTTACAAATTGGCACAGCACATGAGAAGTCTTGGAGATGGGCATGGGAGGTTCCGATTATTGAGGATGTTAACCTCAGGTCATTAGCAGAACGGAGGGCACGGGTAGGGTGGTAGGCTGAGATGAGGGAGGAGATGTAGGATGGTGCTGAACCATTAGAGTTCTTTGTGGGTGAGAGTAATAAGTTGAATTCTGCAGTGGATGTGTAACCAGTGCAATGACTGGCACAAGGTAGAGGCATCGGCGTAATGGTTGGTGAGGAATATGATACTGGCTGCAGCATTCAAGACTAGGGTTGAGCGATCTTTACTTTTATAGGATCGGGTCGGGTTTCACGAAACCCGACTTTTTCAATAGTCGGGTCGAGTGAAATCAGCCGATCCTATAAAAAAGTCGGGGTCGGGGTCGGCCGAAACCTGAAACCCAATGCAGTGCATTAGGTTTCCAATGGTTCCCAGGGTCTGAAGGAGCGGAAACTCTCCTTCAGGCAACTCTCCTTCAGGCCCTGGGATCCATATTTAAGTGTAAAATAAATAATTAAAATAAAAAATATCGCTATACTTACCCTCTGACGCGCCCTGGTACTAACCGGGAACCTTCCTTCCTTCGAATCAGCGCTTCCAGGACCTTACGGTGACGTCGCGGCTTTTGATTGGTCGCGCGGCCGCCCATGTGACCGCTCGCGCGACCAATCACAAGCCGCGACGTCACGCAAGGTCCTTCAAGCGCTGATTCTTAGGAAGGAAGGCTGCCGGAAAGAAGCAGGGCGCGTCCGAGGGTGAGTATATTCCTATTAGGTATATACTCACCCTCGGACGCGCCCTGCTTCTTTCCGGCAGCCTTCCTTCCTAAGAATCAGCGCTTGCAGGACCTTGCGTGACGTCGCGGCTTGTGATTGGTCGCGCGAGCGGTCACATGGGCGGCCGCGCGACCAATCACAAGCCGCGACGTCACCGCGACGTCACCGCAAGGTCCTGGAAGCGCTGATTCGAATGAAGGAAGGTTCCCGGTTAGTACCAGGGCACGTCAGAGGGTAAGTATAGCGATATTTTTTATTTTAATTCTTTATTTTACATTAAATATGGATTCCGATACTGATTTCCGATATTGCAAATATATCGGAAATCGGGATCGGAATTCCGATACCACATTCAGAAGATCGCCGACTTCATGGCCGACCCCACACAGGGGTCGGGTCGGGTTTCATGAAACCCGACTTTGCTAAAAGTCGGCGACTTCTGAAAGTGGCCCACCCGTTTCGCTCAACCCTATTCAAGACAGATTGTAAAATGGAGAGTTTAGTAAGAGGGAGACCTGCAATACTCCAGATGAGAATGAATAAGAGAAACAGTAAGAGTTTTTGTAGAGTCAAAAGTAAGAAAAGGTCGAATTCTAGAGATGTTTTTGAGGTGCAGATAACAAGAGTGAGCCAGTGTTCGGATGTGGAGGGTGAATGAAAGCTCTGAATCAAGTATGACCCCAAGACAGCGGGCATGTTGCTGGGCTGTAATAATAGAACCACACACAGAAATGGCAATGTCGGGCATAGGTATGTTAGTAGAGGGAGGAAACACAAGGAGATCTCTTTTTGACAGGTTCACATTACAGATAGAGGGAGGACATGATGTTGGAGACAGTGGTAAGACAATCACTGGTGTTTTGTAATAATTCACGCATGATGTCAAAAGTAGAGGTGTATAATTAGGTGTCATCAGCATAGAGATGGTAGTGGAAACCAAATATACTGATTGTTTATACCATAAGGGCAGTATGCAAGGAGAAAAGAAGGGGGCCTAGGACTGATCCTTGAGGAACCCCAAGGGTAAGGGGAAGATGAGAGAAGGAGGAGCCAGCAAAACATATAGCAAAGGAGCGGTCAGAGAGTAAGGAGGAGAACCAAGAGAGAACTGTGTCCTTGAGGCCGATGAAGGGGAGCATAGTGAAGAGGAGCTAAAGATCCACAGTGTTGAATGCTGCAGAGAGAGCCAGGAGAATTAGCATGGGGTAGTGACCATTAGATTTAGCTGTTAGTAGATCATTAGATACTTTAGTGAGCGCAGTTTCAGTAGAGTGTAAAGAGCGGAAACCGGATTGAAGAGGATCAAGAAGAGAGTTATCTGAGAGATAAAGGATAAGATGGGCGTGGACCAAGCGTTCCAGGAGTTTAGAGATGAAGGGAAGACTAGAGACAGGTCTATAGTTAGCAGCACAGTTTTGGTCGAGGGATTTTTTTAAGTAATGGATGTATGATGGCATGCTTAAATGAGAAGGAAAAGATTCTGGAAGAGAAAGAGAGGCTGATTATTTTTGTTATGTGAGTGGTGACAGCTGGGGAAATGGACCAAAGCAGATATGACGGAATAGGGTCACGGGTACAAGCAGTAGGGTGAGAAGATGCAAGGAGACTGATCACTTCTTCTTCTGTGACTGGTTCAAAATCAGAGAGTGAGCTAGATGCAGTGGGGAAAGGGAGGACAGTGCATGGTATGAAGGGATTGGTAGAAAATTTCCTGTCGGATATGGTCAATTTTTTCTTTGAAATAATTGGCCAGTTCATCAGTGCGGAGATCCGTGGTTGGGGCCTGCAGTCTTGCGTTGAGTAGGGAATGAAAAGTGTCAAAGAGATGTTTAGGATTATTGAATAGTGTGGTGATGAGGGTGTTGAAATAGGTTTGCTTGGAGAGGTGAAGAGCAGTGTTGTATGTTTTAAGCATAAATTTATAATGGATGAAATCTTCGGGCAGATTGGATTTTCGCCACAGATGTT
Source organism: Ranitomeya imitator (assembly GCF_032444005.1). Lineage (NCBI taxonomy): Eukaryota > Metazoa > Chordata > Amphibia > Anura > Dendrobatidae > Ranitomeya > Ranitomeya imitator. The sequence continues at coordinate 617,102,780 of NC_091284.1, forward strand.
CGGCGCATCTGGAGCACTGCTGTAGGAAACTTATTTGCAGGGTGTGCCAGGGTTTTCGCTGTCTGCGCCAAGTTGTTCAATGTATCTATGCAGCTTCATCCAGGGCACCTTGCAGTGTTTCGGTATAATATTTAAGTGCAGAGTCAGGACATGAGATGGAGGAGAATGGGGCCAATGATTACTGCAAATTCTGCATAAGTTTCTGGGTGTTAATGGCCTGTATATTTCTGTAAGTGTGGTAAGTGGGGGTGTTCTGAACAGGATGGCAGTCCTTTACCAAGAATGAAGGAAGGTTGTGGTCAGTGAACGGGAGAGGAAATAAGAGTGTAAATAACATTTCTTATTTACAGTGCTTGCTTTTCTAAGTAATTTAAAAATACATAATTCACATGGTGTCAGATGCATACACTTCTGTATATGTGTCACCTAACACTTGAAGTAAAGAATCATTATACCCATGTTAAGACAATGAGTTATTCATGCACTAAGCCAGCTGCAGTATTAAAGGGATTTTCCTATAAACCACAAAAATCACTTTTCCACAGGATGGGTAATCTACTATATAATTGTCTCAGGGTCACTTCCGTCTGTCTTTCCTTCTTTCACGGTTATTCATTCGCTGATTGGTGTCGCCAGCTGCCTGTCATGGCTGCCGCGACCAATCAGCGGCGGGCACAGTCCGAAAGAAAATGGCGGTAACGGACCGCGTTATGCCGCGGGTAACGCACTCCGTTACCGCCGCTATTAACCCTGTGTGTCCCCAACTTTTTACTATTGACGCTGCCTATGCGGCATCAATTGTAAAAAATGTAATGTTAAAAATTAAAAAAAAAGGAAAAACCTGTTATACTCACCCTCCATTGCATCTTGCGCCGGCCGCCATCTTCCGTTGCAGGTTCCGGTGGCAAAAGGACCTGCCATGATGTCACGGTCATCTGACCGCAACGCCATCACAGGCCCTGCGTGCCTGCGCTACAAAGACCTGCCATGACGTCACGGTCATGTGACCGCGACGTCATCACAGGTCCTGTGCTAATACCAACCCTGGGACCGGAAGCTGCCGTGGACTACAAGGGCTCCCTCGGAATGGTGAGTATATGTTTATTTTTTATTTTTTCACCTGTGACAAACCTGGCTGGGCAATATACTACGTGACTGGCCAATATACTACGTGGCTCTGTGCTGTATACTACTTCGCTGGGCAATATACTATGTCACTGGGCAATATACTACGTCACTGGGCAATATACTACGTGGATCTGTGCTGTATACTACTTCGCTGTGCAATATACTATGCGGCTGGGCAATATACTACGTCACTGGGCAATATACTACGTGGCTCTGTGCTGTATACTACGTCACTGGGCAATATACTACGTCACTGGGCAATATACTACGTGGCTGCGCAATATACTACATAACTGGGCAATATACTACGTATCTGGGCAATATACTACGTGGCTGGCCAATATATTACGTCACTGGGCAATATACTACGTCACTGGCCAATATACTACGTGGCTCTGTGCTGTATACCACTTCACTGTGCAATATACTACATGGCTGGGCAATATACTACGTCACTGGGCAATATACTACGTGGCTCTGTGCTGTATACTACGTCACTGGGCAATATACTACATGGCTGCACATTATACTACGTCACTAGGCAATATACTACGTAACTGGGCAATATACTACGTGGCTGGCCAATATATTACGTCACTGGGCAATACACTATGTGGGCTGTGCAATATACTACGTAGCTCGGCAATATACTACGTAACTGGGCAATATACTATGTGGCTGGGCAATATACTACGTGGCTGCGCAATATACTACGTCACTAGGCAATATACTACGTAACTGGGCAATATACTGCGTGACTGGGCAAAATACTAGGTCACTGGGCAATAGGCTACTTGGCTGGCCAATATATTACATCACTGGGCAATATACTATGTCACTGGGCAATATACTACATGGCTGTGCAATATACTATGTGGCTGGGCAATATACCACATCGCTGGGCAATATACTACATGGCTGGGCAATATACTACATGACGGGGCAATATACTACGCTGCTGGGCAATATACTACATGGCTGGACCTGCCATGATGTCACGGTCATCTGACCGCAAGGCCATCACAGGCCCTGCGTGCCTGCGCAACAAGGACCTGCCATGACGTCACGGTCATGTGACCGCAACTTCATCACAGGCCCTGCGTGCCTGCGCTACAAAGACCTGCCATAACGTCACGGTCATGTGACCGCGATGTCATCACAGGTCCTGTGCTAATACCAACCCTGGGACCGGAAGCTGCCGTGGACTACAAGGGCTCCCTCGGAAAGGTGAGTATATGTTTATTTTTTATTTTTATTTCATGATTAAGGGTGCTTGGTCACCAGAAACGCGTTGATATCGCTTTTTATTTTTTGTAACTGCTGATGTTTTTATCCTCCACTGAATATATTTCCAAGTGAATAAAGAAAGAAGTTTTTTTCACTACCTCGTTGAGCTGGATTCCTCATTTCTTCTTTGATTTCCTACGCCCTGACACAGCGGTTCCGTGCTCCGAGTCTCCAAGGATGTCAACCATGGTGAGCTGGACTTTGTTCTATGTCATTCAAAAGCACAGCTTGTCCCTCAAAAAAATCACTAATCACATGACTTTAAAAATCCTTAAGCGGGTGCTCCAGGGAGATAAAAAAAATGTTGTACTGTCCCTGCCCTCATAAACTATAAAGATAAGATGCCAATTGCACTTTAATTATCTTCATAACACTTGTAATTCCGTGTGACAGCAGCTGCTCCTCACTGCTCCCCCCTCCCATTTGGGACAATACATCACACACCAGTATTCATCTCTCTGCTGTGAGTAAAGGTACCGTCACACTCAGCGACGCTGCAGCGATATAGACAACAAGCCGATTGCTGCAGCGTCGCTGTTTAGGTCGCTGTAGAGACGTCAAACACAGCAACTCCAGAACGATGCAGGAGCGATCCAGAGACGTACCGGCGACTCACTTATCGTACTCGCTGGTTGTTAGCTCCATGTAAAAACATTGCTGGCATCGTTGCTTTTGCTGTCAAACATGACGATACACGCCGACTTGACGACGAAATAAAGTTCTGGACTTCTAGCTCCGACCCACGATGGCACAGCGACAGGCAAGTCAATTCCATTGGGCAGGAAGAAGCCAGCCAGTGACCTGCCTGTCTGACTTATCTCCAGTGGTATTTCAATTACATTTTTCTCTGAAAAGCCGCATCATTTCAGAGTCAAACATATATGGCAGAAATCACGCAGCCAGTCTCTGATACATAACCATAGATTGGGCAGCATTTATCAGTCAACAAGTTCCCATTATAGGGAACCTGTTACCATGATTAAGTCACCCAATCTGCATTCACCATGATATAGAGCAAGGGGAGCTGAGAAGGATGATAGATAGTTTTCTGAGAAAAGATTCTGTATAATTTGTGTTTAAATCATTTAAACCTCTGCTCTTCAGAGATTTTGGGTCCAGTGGGTGGTGCTATCAGTGACTGACAGCTAACTCTATAAGCACAATTATATATATTTACCCCTTTAAGTCTAGGCAACATCTTTAGTTGCAACTGGTAACAGCCTAAATGTATTTGTTGCATTTCATGTCCAGCATCAGACTTAAGCTGTCCTGCTGTGCGCCACAGCAGAACACAGTATAGAATGCTGCATGCACGCCTTTGGTTGCATGTAGATTATACAGTTTGGCCCACCAGGAATTTGCCCGGTTGGACTGATGGCCAGTTCAGGCTTGACTAGAACATTGAAATAGAACAGAATGCAAACTTTAGGATGAAGCAGCTGAGGTGCGTAGTTATTCATATTGGTTATGGAATATATACACTGTAATATTTACACTGAGGGTATGTGCACACGTATCTGTGAGGGCTGCAAATTTTTTCGCAGCGGATTTGATAAATTCGCAGTGCAAAACCACTGCGGTTTTTACTGCGGATTTATCGTGGTTTCTATTGCGGATTCCGCTGCGGGTTTACACCTGCAGTTTTCTATTGGAGCAGGTGTAAACCCGCAGCGGAATCCGCACAAAGAATTGACATGCTGCGGAATGTAAACCACTGCGTTTCCGCGTGTTTTTTTCCGCAGCATGTGCACTGCAGATTTCGTTTCCCATAGGTTTACATTATACTGTAAACGCATGGGAAACCGCTGCGGACCCGCTGCCGCGGATCTGCAGCAAAATCCGCAGCGTGTGCACATACACTGATATTGTAGAATCGTTCCACAATTTCGTGTGTTCAGCTCCGATGCACAATAATAATTAAACGAAAATTAATTAAAATGAAAATTACTACTATTTCAAAAGATGAAAGTTATAGCCCAGATCATGTTACAAAGTACTAATAAAGACGAAAATGATAAAACCTGATGTGTCTCGTCCAGTCCTGTAATGCCAGAGCTACAATACCAATAAAGCTGGAGTCCTGTATGTTTTCCAGCCAGGTCATAGTGACTATACAAGGAGTTAAGAGTTTCAGTAAAAGGTGACCTTAGTTCTTCTGATGACACATACTGCTTTAACTGCTTTAATTGAAAGCCTAAAAGGTGAACTTTTAAAATAGTTTAAGTCAAATTTTGTTTTGGCGTAGCTGTTATGTATAAAAGCAGGTCTAATCTTAGAGTTCGCACAACAGGAACCATATCGGAAAAACCCATTTATTCATTTTTATTGCTGCTATAGCACCAACATATTCTGCAGCACTAATACAGATGGAGGCACTCACTGTCCATGCAGTGTGGGTGGAAAGCAGAGTGAAGAAAGGAAACCCATACAAACAGAAGGAGAACATACAAACTCCAATCCATAAATGTGTATATATTGGTGGTTGTTCCTGCAGTATTTGAAGAAAAAATCTGAAAGTGTAACAATGACATCTTTTCCATGTAAATATTTGCATGTTATGTTTAATCTATTTTTATTCAGGGTTACTATAAATCAAGGCATTAGCTTTTTATGAGTGACCGAAATTCTGGATATACCAAATATAAACATGCTAGTATCCCTCGTGGGGACAGGTTACGCTTTTCGTCAAACCTAAAGACATTCAGCATTTATCTGTTTACAGCTGTAAGGAAATAGCTTGGCTGTTTCCATTTGTTGTCCTACAGAGGGCGCTCTCATCATACTAGAATCCCAAATGACAGAGAACAAATAGGTCATTCTTAGGAGGAGAATAGAACTGAGTGAAGTGTAATCTCCTTTTACAAAAGCAATGCCCAAAGTCTTATTTAATCTATTTTCCTCTCCCGTTCACGTTATATCACTACCAAGTTTATACAAGTGAGAATATACAGGAAATATATGATTGAGTAGATAAAACAGTGTGTATGACATAATATTATAGATATTATAATGTCTTTACATTCTCCTTCTCTACTCCCCTCTTATCTCCTCTTCCCACAATCACATACAAGATTTCTCTCACGTATCACCCCTACACTGGAACTCTCTACCGCGACATATCAGACTCTCGCCTACCATCGAAACCTTCAAAAAGAGCCTGAAGACCCACCTCTTCCGACAAGCCTACAACCTGCAGTAACCACCGATCGACCAAACCGCTGCACGACCAGCTCTACCCTCACCTACTGTATCCTCATCCATCCCTTATAGATTTTGAGCCCTCGCGGACAGAGTCCTCTCTCCTCCTGTACCAGTTGTGACTTGTATTGTTCAAGATTAGTGCACCTGTTTTTATTATGTATACCCCTCCTCACATGTAAAGCGCCATGGAATAAATGACGCTATAATAATAAATAATAATATTAGAATATATATAAATATGTTATCAGACTGTGACATGTAAACCAGGTGTCTGTCTGTCTGTCTATCTATCTATGTAGAAAAAATGAGGAAGCAGCACACCATCATTTTAGTGCAAAAAAAGCTGTATTAATGGATCATTTGTGTATAAATGGGCCATTAAAACATCTTTTTTGCCCTATAATGATGGTGTGCTGCTTCCTCATTTTTTCTGTTATAAGGCCTGGTATGTACCTTTGAAGCTCTGCACCCAACTACTATAATTTTGTTAGGTGCTGTTCTCTGTTTTTTCTATCTATCTATCTATCTATCTATCTATCTATCTATCTATCTCATATCCCTCTATTTATGTATCTCTGTGTATCATATTTATTCTTTCTTTTCATTCTCATTTACATTCATTATCTCTTTTTTTCAACTATCTCTATCTTCTATCTATCTATCTATCTATCTATCTATCTATCTATCTATCTATCTATCTATCTATCTAATCTATTTTATTGCATACCTACCTACTGGTTTATTTATTTCATTACATTAAGGGTATGTTTCCCGGTCAGTAAACGCTGCTGATTGGATGCTGCGTACATCCACAGCATCCAACCCGCAGCGTCCAAAAGTTACAGCATAGTGAATGGGATTTGAAGAAATCACATCTCAACTATGTGTGCTCCGGCACCTGCGGCTTCCCTGTGGAGACGTGCATGCGCCATGTCTTTCTAGACCGCAGCATGTCAATTTATCTTGCAGAGACGCTCAGTCTCCGCAAGATAAATGTCCCTGTACAATGTGTTGGGCGCGGTGATTCCGCACATTTCAATGATCACATGTGGAATCACCTGCGTTCAAAAGCCAGCAGCGATTTGGATGGAGCGGACATGTGCTGCGTCCAAAGCATTGACGATTCCTGACCGTGGGAACATACCCATATATTTTTTTTTTCTATTTTTAAATTATCCTGCATGTACAGTAAGTATTCATTACAGTGCTTCATTATTTACCCAATGATTCAAAGTGATACTGAAGCTAAGTTATTGGAGACAGAGTTATAGTCACATGAAGTACATTTACAGGCCTGCAGTATATATTGAGGTCCTTAGATGAGGATGTGTAGATAAATACATAATCTCTATATAGATGTGGTACCATGTAGCTTACCTTTTCATAGCTTGAATTATATTTACCTTGTATCTCACATAGATTACCAGTAATAAGTGATATCATTGACTAAGAATTTCTGTCCATAGACTTCCATTTTTGAAATAGAGACTAAACGGAATTTCTGATTATTTGCTGTACAACATTGTTCATGGGCTACAGCCTTTCACACTTCTGCGGCGAATGCGCTACAGCCTTTATAGTTAAGTCAGGTGGAACTGTGAAGCGTCCACTAGAGGTAGTATACATATATATATATATATATATATATATACATATTCTATATTTTATATATTAGTTTATTCTATATTTTACTAGGCACACTAGAGACATTGAAAAGGGGTTGTCCAGCAGGGGCCAACCTTTTTAAATTTAGTCCATTCTCTGGTGTCAAATATTCATAGTGGAGAAAAGATGACTATAGCGTTCTTCGATGGGATTACTGCCAAGAAGTGTAGATGAATATGCGGCTCTAGGATCACTACTTTATGTCACATATCTCCATTTCTGAGAACCCCCTAGATACATCTATATACATTTGTACAGATGATTGAGGCAACTTTTTAATTTCTATAAGTGTTACAGCAGATTTAGTGTTCCGTTAACTCCCAGTGTCCTGTCAGAAAGATGTCTCCACAAATTTAGAATGCCAATAACTATAATTAAGTCTGATAGTCATATTACATACCTTTGAATGCAGAATAAGAATTTTGGTTTGGATAAAACATTATCGCGTCCTGTGTATCAAATGTTCCACCAACGTCCAGAAATTGAGAACAGATTGGCAATATATGCGCATTTGCACAACAGAGAACTAAATCATGTATTTCCTGAATTACTAAACACTGATAATATCTATGTTTTATTCTGGCTAAAAAAAATCTGAATGTCCAATATCTTCAGAAATGTGCTTGTTTGAATTAAGGAGGGCTATCAACTTTCCTGAATACATGACTTATTTGTTACAGGAAACATTTGGTCACATACCAGTTTGCAAGTTAAAGACCACAGCGTTCACATTCCAACTGCTTTTCCCAGGAAATGTAAAGACATAAGACTAATGAAAATACAAGAGTGAACATTTCTATATACAGCGAAGTGAGTGCCCATCCATTAGTGTCATGTACATGTTTATAGGGCACATTTATTTGCTTTACTGCCCATATGGCTTTTCCTTTATTAATAACATGAATGGTGATGAAGAGTGATGTCATATCGCATTGTAAATGCTCTGGTAATATAATACTGGGGGTGGTTCTCTTTAGCACTCAGTGATGACTTGCTCTGAATAGACGAACATATACAACACAGGAACAGAGTCGATAAAAGGGAATCTATTTACATAAACAGATCCCGGCACCTATTAGCATTCTCCTCCTGTTAGCACAAGGAAGACTCTGGCTATTCTTCAGGGCTTGGATCGTGAATTAAAATAATTACTGGATATTTCTCAATTTTATTCTCCATAAGAAATTCAAAATGCTGATTTTCAGTAAGTTTACAGCAAAAAGCCTCTATGTTCAATTTATAGTCTTTCTGAGGTATTGCAATAAAAAATCTTAACCCTTGCTGTACAATTGTGTGCTGGTTTTAGTTTAATATATATATATATGTATATATATATATATATATATATATATATGTGTGTGTGTGTGTGTGTGTGTGTGTGTATTTGTGCTCAAAGTTTACATAACCCCAGCAGAATTTTTGCTTTCTTAGCCTTTTTTCAGAGAATATGAATGATAACCCAAAACTTTTTCTCCACTGATGCTTAGTGGTTGAGCCATTTATTGTCAAACTACTGTGTTTTCTATTTTTAAATCATAATGACAACCCAAAACATCCAAATGACCCTGATCAGAAGTTCACATATCCCATTTCTTAATACCGTGTATTGCCCCCGTTAACATCAATGACAGCTTGAAGTCTTTTGTTTTAGTTGTTGGTGAGGTTCTTTGTTTTTTCAGATGGTAAAACTGCCCAATCTTCTTGGCAAAAAAACTCCAGTTCCTGTATATTCCTGGGCTGTCTTACATGAACTGCATGCATGAGATCTCCCCAGACTAGCTCAATGATATTGAGGTCAGGAGACTGAGATGGTCACTCAGAATCTTCACTTTGTCCTGCTGTAGCCAATGACATGTCGACTTGGTCTTGTGTTTTGGATTGTTGTCATGTTGGAATGTGCAAGTACATCCCATGCGCAGCTTCCAGGCTGATGAGTGCAAATTTGCCTCAACTATTTGCTGATAACATGCAGCATTCATCTTTCCTTCAGCGCTAACCAAGTTTCCTGTGCCATTGTAGCTCACACATACCCAAAACATCAGCGATCCACCTCCATGCTTTACAGTAGGAATGGTGTTACTTTCATCCTATACTTTGTTGACCTCTCTCCAAATGTATTGTTTATAGTTGTAGCCAAAAAGTTCAATTTTGGTCTCATCACTCCAAATTACCTTGTTCCAGAAGTTTTGAGGCTTGTCTCTGTGGTGTTTTGAGTATTGTAGGTGAGATACTTTGTGGCATTTGCACAGTAATGTCTTTCTTCTGGCGACTCTACCATGCAGCCCATTTTTCTTCAAATGCCTCCTTATTGTGTATCTTTAAACAGCCACACTGCTCATTTTCAGAGAGTCTTGTATTTCAGCTGATTGTATTTGTGTGTTTTTCCTTGCATCCTGAACAATTTTCCTGGCAGTTGTGGACAACATTTGTGTTGGTCTACCTGACAGTGGTTTTGATTTTACAGAGCCCTTGATTTTCCATTTGTTAATCACAGTTGGAACACTGCTGACTAGCATTATCAATTCCTTGGATATCTTTTTGTATCCCATTCCTGTCTTATACAGTTCAACTATCTTTTTCGGTAGATCCGATGACAATTCATTTGCTTTCCCCATGACTCACAATCCAGAAACGTCAGTGGCTGGATGAAGATGAGTGATGCAAGAATCTGTTTGGATCCCAGAAACTCACTCAGCTTTTATGCACATACACTGATTACAAGCAAACAGGTTACAGGTGAGGATGTTACCTTTAGTAGCCATTCAAACCCATTTCTGTCAACTTCTGTGCAGGTTATCAGGCGAAAATCAGCAGGATATGTGAACTTTTGATCAGGGTCATTTGGATGTTTTGGGTTGTCATTCCAATTTTAAAAGAGAAAACAGTAGTTTTACAATAGATGGCTTCACCCAACCATTAACCATGAGTGGACAAAAAGTTTTGGTGTTATCATTCATATTCTCTGAAAAGAGGCCAATAAAGCAAAAATTCTGCCTGGGTATGTAAACTTTTGAGCACTACTGTATATATATACTTATTTCTCCCCCCCCCCTGAAGGGGGGGGGCCTGTGCGACCACCCTGCCTATGAATCCCAGCCCCGCACTGTGCATAATGCATAACACACTGCCGGGCTGGGATTCCCAAGGTGGGTGGCCGCACTGCCCGCACAGGCGCAGTCTGCAAGCCTGGCTGGGACGTCAGACAGCCAGAGTTTACTGCGCCTGCCCCACACAGTTGTACACAGTGCAGGTGCCGGTTTTGAAGTGAAAAAAGCGCGGAGGGGGTGGCGCTGAAAGCCCCTGAAGATGTAAGTGATGGCAGAGTACCGGTTCAAGCTGGGGAGTGAGGACCCGCCTCCTTAGACAAAGAGATGTATTTTCGATAAGTTTCAAAGCGCTTTATTTTGGGAATACATGAACAAAAAACTAAAAGAGCCACCTTGTTAGAATGCAGCATTACTGCTGCACAAGGTGGCTCTTTTAAGGTACCGTCACATTAAGCGACGCTGCAGCGATATAGACAACGAGCCGATCGATGCAGCGTCGCTGTTTAGGTCGCTAGGAGACATCAAACACCGGCAACAGCTGAACGATGCAGGAGCGATCCAGTGACGTACTTATCGTTCTCGCTGGTTGTTGCTCCATGAAAAAACATTGCAGGCATCGTTGTTTTTGCTGTCAAACATGACGAATCATGCCGACCTGACGACCAAATAAAGTTCCGGACTTTCAGCGACGACCAGCGTTGTCACAGCAGGATCCTGATCGCTGCTGCGTGCCAAACACAACGAGATCGCTATCCAGGACGCTGCAACGTCACAGATCGCTGTCGTTCTCATTGGAAAGTTGTTCAGTGTGAAGGTACCTTTAGTTTATAATGGCTGGAGGGGGTGACAGTGGCCCTTTAAGTCTCGCTGTTTGAGTATTTAATAAATTTGCATTGTTCTTCCTCCTCTGTTTTGCAAGTAAACAAGCTACAAAACCCCAAACAATGGTCAATCAACATATTATCAAACATCGATTTTTCAATGACCCTGCCTCTCTGTCTCACAAAGTTAGCAGACAATAAGCTGTAGGAGCTGATATAAGAGGCAAACAACAACCATTCAAAAATATCAAAAATCAACATTTAAGACTCATATGACAACAGTCTATGGTTCTTGACCAACTGAAAATTGGTGTCTGGATAATTAATAACCGATTTTTCCGGTACCGGAATTATCTGGACGTGTGAGACTGCCCTAAAGGATAGGCTTTTGGCGGTCCATTCTGCAGGTTAGTGGCAAAAATTGCTAAGTGGGTAATTTACAAAAATAATCATGCTGCAGAATTCTGCACTATATTTGTTTTCTGTAAGTTTCCTGTTTAATTTTGTATTGTGGCAAATGCACTAATTGTTTTTCACTTTTATGGGCCTCAACTGCAATACCAGACATAGCTTATAGTCAAATGTGGCATTATTTCTGGAAAAGTGGAGACATACCACATAAACTATATGCAGGTTGTTTTATATACATTAGCTGTTATTTCTTTTCTCACTTATTGACTGTAGTCCTTGTCCCAGGGATCTTTATCTGACATGTGCAATATTTGCATATTGTAACTCCGCTATTCACACACAGCATACATTTCATACATTACTTCTAGAGATAAGCAACCGATTCAAAAAGAATCACGTTTATGTTACAAATTTCCCCAATATTTCATATTCTAGCGAATTCTAATTTTTCTGAGATCTCATTTGCACAAATAAAGTAAAATGGTGTCCAGCCGCCATATTGCTTTATTCTTTCATGAATCAGCAAGGGATTAAAATAAAAACACTTTATACCCACCTGTTCTAGACATTCACCTCATTAGGTTTTGTAGGGGCAAAGCCCATCATTGACATTAATGAAGAGTGACACCAATCACTTGCATCAGTGCTGGAAGGTCCACGAAGAGAATTGAGGAGCTCTGGTGGCGGATGCATAGGAGACATAGCTTGTGAGTATAGCTTGTTTTTTTTTTACTTTTCCCTTACCTTGTTGGGGTCTGGAGAGACTGAGGGGTGTAATAAATGTCTTTTCACAGCAATCAGAGCACTTTGAATTGGACCAATTTATTTTGCATCAAATTGATTTTACTGACCAAATCAAGCAAATCTGCTAGTTTTCGGAGATTAACTCATCTATAATTTTTTCAAATTTTGGGGTTATTTTGGTGACAAGCCATGGAATTCTGCAGGCCCCATGCAGATGAATAGGACAGTGGTAGATATTTCTGTAACATGTCACTATTCCTTTAGTATATGTTACAACATTAAAGGGAATCTGTCAGGTCCTTTAACACTGTGAACCTGCAGATATAGGGTGAATCTTCAGAATAACAGTGTTATTTAGGTGCCCGGCCACCGTACCAAAAGTGCGGCACCCGGTAGAAAATAAACGTTTTTTTTTCCTGGGAGCCGCCGGCTTTCAGTCATACAGGCATGTCTGGAGCAATTCCAGTCACTGCTTACAGCACTGAAAGCAGCAGCTATAAGTAAGCTTTGGCACTGACTGACAGCCGCCTCTTAGTGTTATGAGCGGTGTCTGTAATGGCTTTGGGCACATTGAGACTAGATTGTATCTGGCCTCGTTCAATTTACTTGCATTGAGCGAGGCCAGCACTGGAAAATCCTCACAGCACGCAGTGCGCGTAAATTGAGGATTCACAAGTCTAGTGACTGCAGACTTGTAGTTTAAGACCCTATAAATGTATGGCCGTGCCACTGAGCGCTGTTCTTGGTATGAACAGTCATTCTGTGCTGACAGAATCCCTTTAATAGCATCATCAGACCTGACAGGTTCCATTTAATAAGCTATAAGTTCTCTTTAATTACAGTTTGCGACCTCATATGATCCATAACATCTTTTCTTTTATCCAGTAATTACATTTGTCCTGTAACAATAGGAATTTTGTAACTTGTTTTAGGCATTTGCTATTAATGTATGAGCAAAATCTCATTAAAATAATATTAATAATAATAATAATAATAAATAAATCTAGACAACATATTGCTCTGAAGCTCTGCCTTGTTAAGTCTTTATTTTGCTTTTATTTCACGTAAAGCACCGGAACATGCAAATGTTACATGTAGCAATCCGAAAACCGTGCTAATCAAAAGGCGCTAAATGAACGAGCGGAGCCTTGGAAGAAAATCATTCGTAAAATGTTTGATACTGCAGCGTGATTACCTTTTATTTCATCCCACCAAGGCCCTCTAACTTTAAGGCAAACTGCATTTTTCTGCCATTTGTTTGTATTCTTATCTGCAGGAGTTGGAAATTAACAGCGTTGCTAGTTTGCGTTTACTGTTAAGCCTGGAGAGCGAGAGATTGCTTTGCAAACAGCACAGTTATTATGTCTGCAGTTGGTACTCTTTGTATAAATTATTGATCAGCTGGCTTATTGCTCTTTCTGCTTAATGGATACAAATATCTGCTTGAGCAACTTTTATTACCTGTTGATAGATGAATTAAGACACGTTGTACTGGAAACAAGCAATGATGGCAAAGTACAATTAAATAATAGCCTGGTGTTTGCCATCATTAATAAAGATAATGCAGTTTATGAACAGGAGTTTGTTACAACTTCTGTGTGTTTAGTACAGTTTATGGTTTGGCAAATGCATACTATATATATTACGTCGATTGTCTTTAGGCAAACAGGCCGGTTGACATTTAAATTTAACCCATGATCCACCAACGAGCAATGAATCTTCTTGGAATGCACGTCTGCCATTGTATTTAGCACAGTTTGTGATTGGCTTATCGTAGACCTCAGTGTGCCAAGAATGCCGGCAGCAAAGTAATACAACTAATGTTTTATGCAGCACACTGGAGTAGGCACTTTTATATGTCCTCTCTATTATAAGCTTTCAGCGCAGCCACCTGCTGGGGGAAAGCTGTACAATGAGGATCTAACAATATTTAACACTAAATGGTCAGAAACCAATGTCCCATATGTTAACTGGGAACGTGACCAGTGACCTCATGTAATACTTCATCAATTAACCAGCATTAAGCATCTGAAACCGCCATGAGAGGATACCCTGTGACTATTAGCATAGAGAAGAACACTAGAAATTGTATTAGAAGGTGAACCGTTTTCTACACATTCTCTACTGGTGACATGAATATATGATGATAGGGCATTTAGCAGGGCATAAGGGGTTAGACAGCCTTTAGCACAGTTAGTGTACGAGAAATGAAAAGTGCATGGCAGCCCTCAGGGTCAGGGTATGTAATGCTGTGTATACATTACATAGTGAATTACATGACTTATTTGTTGTGGGTGAATCAACAGTTGTAAAAGAAGCAAGGGGCACTGTTGTATTCTAAGACTGTTAATATCACGCCAATGGTACTGCGGCAAGTTGATTTTTTATATACCGTAGCTCTTCCCTTTCACAGACTAAAAAGTAATTGTACATTTGACTGATTATTCGTTTAATGGGCTGATGTTATTATTTTATGACATATTAGGAAGATTAAGGGTCTGGAGTAAATTCAGATTGTTGAATATGCATTTGGTAGCTGGTCATGGGAACTCCTAATATGCTTTCCAACGAGCTATCACTGCACATGAACAATGCCATCATTAGGCTGAAAACAGAGAAATAGGAGAAACTGCTACAGAGAGCAGATTACATTTTTCTAGGAAATATAAAAGAAAAGCTGACCATTTCTGTAACAAGAACTTATAACCAAGATAGAAGGGTTTGTCTCATGTTCATTCCTCTGGAGTGCACCACTCCCCAGCCTACCAGCTTCTTACTTGCCGTAGCGCAGTGGGTTCCTACTTGATTGACAGTTGATTGAAAAGTAGCATTGGATTGGGTGCTTGCTGATGCTGAAAACAGAGATAGTTTTACCCCTGCGGCATCAGAGGAGTAGAGTTGCTCTGAAGCTGGACCGATGCAGATATTTGGCTAGGTTCAAAGTAGAGGTTAGAAGCTCTATAGCAAAGAGGTTTGCCTTTACAGCACTCTTTGTCTATGAGACCAGCCACTGAAGCGGTGGCTGACAACCCAAGCAATTAGCAGTAAACTAAAAAATTAAAAATCTAGTATTGATAGAGTGACAACATATTCCACAATACTAAATAAAGTACCTACCCAATCTCTATCAGACATTTCATCACTAGGCTTGAGCGAAACGGATCGGACAAATTCAAAAGTCGCCGACTTTTGGCAAAGTCGGGTTTCATTAAACCCGACCCGATCCTAGTGTGGGATCGGCCATGCGGTCGGCGAACTTCGCGCCAA